>NW_020167562.1:0-81235 GCF_001641265.1 Pseudogymnoascus destructans | reverse complement strand
AAATGTTGGGTGGTTGTTGCGCGAGCTCAGGTTTTGATGGTACCTCACTATAAGATGGTATAGTCTAGGATCCCCAAAGACAGATGACACAAGATGGTGTGCCCCTCTGCCACTCGAGACTGAGCTGTGTGCTGGCGTGAAGAAAGTGTGAAGAAATGCCGGGTGGTTGCCGCGCGAGAAGGAAAAAATGTGTAAAGGACTAAGTTTGGACTTGACGGTAGAAGTTCTGATATAGACTGAGACGAGCCACGCCCGCTAGCTGCGTGGCAACTCACATGACTGACCACCCCATCAAAAATTGGGTTGAAAAAAAAAAAACGTCGAGATCCGAGGCCGGAGGAGCATGGCTGCGTTCGTCTGGGCGAGGGCTACGCAGTTACATGAAAAGGGGATGGATTTGATGGCATCTCGCTAAGAAAATGGCGATCTCGGTTAAAAAATGCCCCATCTTCTAACCCTGGTCGGGAGAGGCCATGGCAGTGGTGTGGACATGGAGTTGCATGTTGGGATTCGTCCTTGCCAGTCTCACCTGGGTATGTAATTATAAGATAATCGTACGAGTATCAGAACTAGAGTATTGCCTCGAAATATCCCAAGGGCTAGTCTGGTATTCGAGCTATGGGGGTCTATAAACGCTTCCCGATTAATTGGGGTGATGGGAGGGGCAGCCCATGCCCTAAACATAGCAACGATCAATGTTCGGGAGTGTCACAACCAAACGCGGTTAGGCGAAAACCTTAAAAAGATGTCAACCCTACATCTCGAGTTCGACGTTTAATATACAGCTTATATTGCTGTAATAAGATCATATGTATTGGCGGTATGTGTTCATCGTCAGTAATTTAATGCAGTTCATATCTCGTCGAGGATTGTGATTATTAAATCCGTTCCAATTTATTTAAATTGCAGAGAATAATATTTCTCAACTCACGACATAATTAATATGGCTCTATGGCTACAGTCTATATTATAAATACATGGCGCTACCAGTCGAACACCCATTCGCTAGTTTAATATGCCTCGAACTCGAGCAGCGCTGCTGCTGCGATCTTTACCCCCCAGATGCCCTTCCCACCTGCAAACTCGGCCACCTGCACCATGACAGGAACACATCCACGTCATTGAACGCCCCTGCTGCCCCTGCCCTCACTGCCTGCTCACCGAACCTCTCCTGCAGCCACTGTTCACCCCCAGTCTTGTGGAACACACCGTAGCAGAGCGGCATCACGATGTCTGCGTACCTGCACTGCTCGAGGCCACTGGCCGGGTCTGCACGTTGACAGACCGACTGTGGGTTGTAGCACCAGTAGCACGCCGCGAAAGCTGAGATCCATGGCCCGCGGCCCTGCCCCCTCCTTCTGGCCTGGTCGCGCACCCTGAAGAAGTCGAACCGCTGGTGGCACTTGGTGAACTGGTGGTCCCACTGCTCCCGAGCCCTCGACAGAGCAGGCACGTCCCCTTCACGGTGAGGAGGTCCTCTTGTAGCGGCTGAGCTCGAGGTATGCCAAACGCCGCTTCTCGTGAATGGCTGCACTCCAGTGTGCGGCATCGCCTCTGTGGCATCGTCACGGGGCACGTGTGATGGGCTGGGGCCACTGCTGCAGACATCGCCCACATCATCTCTCACCCCATCGCACTCCCGAAGCTCAGACGCCTCGTCGAGGTGCGCACTCAGACACGTGCGCCTGCACTCCCGGCCTTCGAGGGTAGCGGTGGAGTGCCCTCGTCTCGACATCCATACCGGCATTGCCCGCCTGCGACTGCCACTTGTGCGGCAGGAGCACGGCTGAGTATGCCTCTGTCCCATCGCGCCCGGCCCGGCCAGACTCCTGCGCAAAGTCGACGAGGGAGCGTGGCTCATCCAGGTGCATGACGAGCCGGACGTGCGAGTAGTCGAAGCCAGCACTGAGGGCTGATGTCGCCACGATGTATGGCAGCTCTGGGGTCATGAGCCACGTCCTGAGCAGCTCCCACTTCTCCTCTGCCGTGCCGGCCATCGCGGTGTAGACTGGGCAGCGGAGCAGGCTGCCCAGGTCCTGCGCATCCTCCCGTGTCTGCACGTAGAGAATGATCTTGTCTCGGGTCTGGTCGAGCAGCCCGCTCGCCTGCCACGCGTCCCTGGCTCTCCGCGCACCCTCCTCCAGCAGGCTCCCCCGCCCTGTGGCCCGCTGCACGAGGTACGAGAGGTTCCGCCTGTTCGTTGAGGCCCGCACGACCTTTGGCTTCACGAGGTTGTTCTGCCTCTCGAACGCGGCCTGTAGCATTGGCGGCAGGGTGGCCGTCAGGTAGACGAACTGCGTGCGCACGCTGCGGATGAGGGCGAGGTCGGCCATGGCGTGACGGTACTCGGACGCCGTGATTGTGAGGTGCGCCTCGTCTATCACGACGCGGCCGAGCTGCTGCGTCGCGGCCAGCCTGTGCGCATACGCCCAGAACTGAGACGTGCTCGCGGCCTCGACCGTGACGAACACCAGCGGTGCGTCCCGCTCTCGCCCGGGGCCCACACGAGGTGGTCTATCCCGAGCTCCTGCACACGCCGCAGCAGGTCGCCACGCAGGGACACGAGCGGCAGCACGAGGATCGTCACGCCCGCATCAGGCAGGACACAGGGCAGCATGAACAGCAGGCTCTTCCCCTCGCCGGTGCCCAGGATGACGACGACCTGCTCCGTCCATGACATGACGACCGTCATCGCCCGCTCCTGTGCGGCCGACTTCCACTGCAGCTTGTCGTCGTGGTAGAGCCCCTCGCGCACTTCAGCAGGGCTGCAGCAGACCCACCTCTTCCGCGGCCGGTGCACGCCCACGGCAATCCTCTTCAGCATCCGCGGCCTGTCGGACCCTGCCACCTCTGCCGCCTCGCGCTTCCTCTTCCCTGCTGCTGCGACCGCATCCCCGAGCACCGTGTCGAGATCCCACAGCCCCCTCCACAGGGATGACGCGCGCAGGTTCCGACGGATGAGGCCATCCCACACATTCCCAAAGTTCGCGTTCAGCTGGTTCGCGTAGCTGCGGTTCACCACCCGCGTGCTGTGGTTCCGCTGCCTCGTCATGGTCCGGATGTCATCCTCCATCTCCTCTGCATCCTCATCGTCGTCGTCGGCCCCGATGCCCTCGAAGCACGCAAGGTCGCCCGCAAACTTGGTCTTCACAATGTTGACCGTCATCTGGCGCCAGTTGGCGATGTGCAGCCGTGGCACCTTGGCCCGCACGCACGCCTGCTCCATGCACCGCGTCAGCCGGTTGTCGGCCCACACGGCCCCGTCCTTCCACCACAGGTACGCGGACATGATTGCGCGTGGGGAGGACTGGCGCAGGAAGGCCTGGCGGAGCGGCACGACGTAGACGAGGTAGTCCAGCAGGAGGTCTCCGATGGCGGCTGGCAGGAAGCGGATGTTGTCCTTGAACCTGCCCGTCTGCTGCTGGCCCTTGTGGTAGGTGGTGTGCAGCATCACGAGCCCGTGCTTGAGGTAGACGCTACGCCTCCGCTGCGTGTTGCGCCAGGTGAGGGAGAACAGCTCGCTCTCATGCAGCGGCTGGCCCGAGGCCATGTGGATGAGGACGAGGAGCCGCTTGAGGAACTCGTCAGCGACGGCCTCGTACTGGTCGATGGCCTTCTGTCGCCACATGACCCTCGTGACCCCTGCATCAGCCTCTCCATCCTCTCCATCCTCAGCAGTAGGTGCAGCAGTGGTGTCGAGGAATGACGCTCGGAGTGACTGCGACTCCCGTATGACATTGCGCAGTGAGCCCGCGAGCGGCTTCAGCAGTGCCGCGTTCTCCCGGTGCTCGCCAAAGTGCCAGCTAAAGTTGTCGGCGTCGAGGTTGTCCTTGAGTGCCCACGCGCGCATCCGTGGCAGGCCCGCTGCGCCAAACATGAGCTCGCCGTGCAGCAGATGCTGCGCCTGCCTGAACTCCGACAGCAGCAGCTGCTGCACCTCGTCCATGTTCAGGTCGACGTCCCTGTAGGTGAGGATCTGCTCGTCCTCGTCCCAGTGCGCCTGGTGCGAGCCCACTCCGTCCTTCGACACCGCGAACAGCAGCAGGCGCCAGCCCAGTATCTCGCCCATGGGCGTCTCCGTGTCCGGCCGCAGGTACTGCTCGCAGATGCTGTTGATGTGCTCGAGCGTGCTGCCGGCGCCCGACCTCTCGAGGTATGCGGCCGTGCTGAAGATGAGCAGCTGCACAGCCCAGATCAGGCCGGACAGGCAGCTGTTGAAGTTGCCCGGCTCCTTCCACGACTTGGTGCGTGGCTTGATGCTCAGCATCGCGCAGAAGCTGAGGAGCGGCGAGCTGAAGCGGTCGCCGCCGAACTCGTGGCAGACGAGGGCCATGCAGAGGGATCGGAGGGCGTCGTTCAGCGCTAAGCGGTCTCCGTCAGCAGCGCACTCCAGGGCGGCCTCCCAAGCTGTCGTCTGCTCGTCCGTCAGCCGGATCCGGTCCTCGGGGCGCCTGCCCTGGTCCGCGCTCAGAGGTGGCGTGAAGTGGCTGCCGCAGTAGGCGACGCGGTAGCAGTACGCCATGAACTGCTTCCAGTACCCAAAGTTTGTGCGCAGTGTGGATGGCTCCTTCTTGGGGTCGAAGCCGCGCACCCTGCCTGCCCTGCAACTGGCTGGTGCCGATGAGGTAGGGGCGCCATGGAAGCGGCTCAGCGCGAGCTGCCTCGGCCACGTCAGCATGCAGTCCGGCCCGTCGAAGCACCAGCCGTGCACCTCAGCGAGGATCTCGTCCATGACCTCGAGCATCAGGAACAGCTCGGGCTCTCCCTCATCTGCGCTCTTCGGCAGCGCAAAGGAGGCGTGCATCTCGTCCTTCTCTAGGCCCCGCACGTGGTTCTCGATGCCAGTCCGCCTCAGCCACGGGACCGCAGCCGAGGGGTGGCTGTCGAAGCCGTGCACCTTGTTGCCCTCCGTCTTGATGTCGTCCGCTACCATGGTCGCGTCCGCGTCGGCCAGGTCGAAGAAGGCCTGCTCCTGCGGCTCGAGGGCGATGGCGGCAGTAGCTGCGTCCCCTTCCGCCCTGTCGTCGTCTGTCACCACAAAGTACCGGACATGCTCGGTCTTTGCGAAGAAGGTCTGCACCGTGCATCTCTGCCACGCGCCACCCTCACTCTGCTGCGACGGCTTCTGCCCGTGCTCCCGGGACACGTGCGCCCTGATGGCCGGCCCGGACCGGGTCAGGGTCGGCCGGCCGTCGTGGCAGAGGATGCAGGAGAATGCCGGATGGCGGCGCAGTCCCTCGATGGCGATGCAGGGCTGGTCTGGCAGGGCGACCTGTCCCGGGGGCCGCAGCTCATGCGTCGCGAAGAGGTCGAGCAGGGTGCGCAGCTCCGGCCCCTTGAGGTCGTGGGGTGGGTGCCTCAGGTGCCACTCCTGGCTGGCGCGCGCGGGCATGAGGCAGGTCCCGCAGTCGCGGCAGAGCAGCACCCCGTGAGTTGCGAGGTAGGAGAAGCTGGCCGCCATCCTTCCCTTGCGCGAGCGGTGTGTGTGCGCTATTCGCCCTTCGTTGCATGCTCTGTATGCGTGCTTGATGCGCCTGCGCCGTCCCGGGGGTCTCCCAATTTGCTGCACAATAATCGCTCCACAATGGCCCGTGCGCGCGCGAGCGACAGGGGTCGCTCGCGTGGGGATTCCCAATTTGCACTACAGATACGGCCGCTTCTAGGGGTAGGTAGGCCGTCGTTTATTAGGCATACCTTCACGACGCGATATTCAAGCCAACTTACGGAAATTAACTAACTTAGAGGAATCAGTCCTTGTTCAATATATACTCGACCTAGCTACCAAAGGGTTTCCTCCTCAGTTGTCTATTGTTGCAGATATGGCAAATCGACTACTTGAAACACGCGATGCGCCACGCCTTGGGTCGGGTTGGGCTTCAAACTTTGTTAAGCGGCGTGTAGAGCTCCGGACACGCTTCCAGCGCAAATACGACTACCAGAGGGCTAAGTGTGAAGATCCAGAACTTATACGTGGCTGGTTTGAGCTTGTGCGTAACACAATTGCGAAATATGGTATTGATGAAGCAGATATCTACAACTTTGATGAGACTGGGTTTATGATGGGCGTTATCTCAACTGCTATGGTTGTAACAAGCTCAGACGGGCGGGCAAAAGCAAAGAAGGTACAGCCTGGTAATCGGGAATGGGTTACAGTAATCCAAGGCGTTAGTTCTCAAGGTTGGGCAGTACCACCATTTATCATTGTTGCAGGCAAAAACCACCTTACATCATGGTATGAGAATAGTGGATTTCCAAGCGATTGGGTAATTGCTGTTACTGAAAATGGCTGGACTACAAACGAGAGAGGTATGGATTGGATTCAGCATTTTGAGAAGCACACAAAGCCCCAGAGTGTTGGTGGTTATCGCTTGTTAGTCCTTGATGGTCATGAGAGCCACCACTCAGACAAGTTTGAGGAGTACTGCAAAGAACACAACATTATTACGCTTTGTATGCCTGCTCACTCTTCCCATATACTCCAACCACTTGATGTTGGCTGTTTTAGCCCATTAAAAAGGGCTTATGGTCGGCAAATTGAAGATATGATGCGGGCTCATATTTCTCATATTACTAAGGATGACTTCTTTCCTGCCTTCTATGCTGCATTTAACATTGCAATGACGGAAAGCAACATTCAAGGAGGCTTCCGGGGTGCTGGACTTCTCCCATTCGACCCTGAGAGTGTGATCTCTACACTTGATCTTAAGTTAAAGACACCAACGCCTCCAAGCTCCCGCCCGGGTACTGCTCAACCTTGGGTTTCCCAAACACCAAACAACCCAATTGAAGCCTCATCACAGTCTACCTTCATTAAAAACCGAATTGCGCATCATCAAAATAGCTCTCCAACCTCAATCTATACAGCTGTTGACCAGTTTACAAAGGGTACATCGCAAATAATGCATCAATTAGCATTGTTGAAGGCGGAGAACCAAAACCTGCGACAGGCAAATGAAGTGCTAAGCAAGCGCCGGAGAGCTAAAAAAATACGATTACAGCAAGGAGGATCACTTAGTCAACAAGTAGCACAGGAGCTACAGGACGAGAGGGATGTTGTACAGCAAGTGGAGCAAGAAATAAGGGCGAGTAGTGGTCGGAAGCCAAGGGAAGAAACCCGCGCACGTCGCTGTAGCAAGTGTGGTGGGACTGGACATAATGCGCGCACTTGTCAGATTGTAATAGACACATCTGAGGAAGAGGACTCCGAGTAGTTTCAATTGATTTCTAGTGTTGTGGTGGATTTATCGCAATTTTTGTATTGTGGTCGCGATATTTTGGCCGGTTCGCTTGTTTGGCCGGTTCGTTATACATGTACGTTATCTCTAACTTTTACTTTTAGAAATATTTAAATTTACACTTATAAGGTCTAACCTTAAGGCTATTTCCCCTACTAGACTCTAATGTCGTACGATCCTTTGCTTAATTAGAGTTGTCTATAAGCTTGCGTCCTTTGTGGTCTGTAGGGTTTTAGAGACCTACAAATAGGAGCTTGCTAGATTGGAATTTTTAGGTGTTAGAGTAAATAATTTAATATATAGCTGAGATATTACTACCTCTAGGTCATATGGTACAAGCCTAGCACCCCTAAAACCTCCCTAGATGTTTTCTTTAGTCATAGTAGCTTTAAATGCTATAAAGGCTTCCTTACTAACATGGGTAATTCGGGTCTAGACAAGATTCTCAATTTGTCGACTATATGCTTTCTTTAAAGGCAACATTCTTACACTCTGTATGCCAGCCCATTCATCTCACCTACTCCAGCCTTTAGATTTCAGGTGTTTTATTCATACGACAGTATTCTTCAAAGGCGACTAAGTCATGATGACTTTCATGGCCATCTAGGACTAGGAGGCGATAAGTGCCTACTGTCTTCGTACGAGTAAACTTCTCAAAGTGCTTAAGCCATTCTAGAGTGACTTCATTTGTTGTCAAGCCATTTTCAGAGACAGCAATCCTCTAATTGTCTAGAAAATACACTTTTTCGTACTAGGAAGCAAGATGCCATTTGCCCTTAAAAATGATGAATGGCGGGACAGCCCAGCCCTGTGAATTAATGCCCTAAATCACTGTTACCCACTCTCAATTGCCAGGCTGGACCAGTTTAGGCCTAGTCGTACGATCTGAGCTTGTTACGACAGTGGTGGTCCCAAGAATTCCCATTAAAAACCCAGTCTCGTCAAAGTTGTAGATGTCCTTAACGCATATTCCAAATTTGGCTATAAAATTAACCACAAGCTTAAACCAAGCCTGAATCTTTTCTGGATCCTCACATAATGCTCTCTGATTATCGTACGAATGCGTTTTACAAGTTTTAAGCTCTGGTTGTCGCTATATGAAGTTTATCGCCCATCTTTTTCCGACTGTGACGCGTCGCGTTCACGTCGGAATTGATTTGCCATATCTTCAACACTACTGATCCGTACGGGAAATCCTTAGGAGTCTAGCTGAAGTACCCTCTGAACAATGGTCTCCTCTTCTAGATTTGAAAGTCTTCGTGATTTGACTGTTATTTCCGCCTAAAGGGTTTTCCTTTTTGACGACACGTCAGGGTCGTATGAGAGACCTTATATATCTCAGCAGCTTTCCGTACACTAAGTCATGGGTCATTTTGGAGAGCCTGGAGTGCAAGGATAATCTGGCTTTCGTTCGAAGGGGATTCCATGGCTAGTTATAGAGAAAATCAAGGTCAAAGGTAGAACGAGCGAATTTGATACAGGTGTGGCCCATTCGCTTAGGTGGCCCATTGTAAGAGAGCCTTGGCTGAACAGGGCAGTGGGAAGTCACGTTGTAGATAGTTACGTAGTCCAGCTCTCTATTGATATGAAGACTGAACGCTGCCCTTCTGATTGAGGGCCGCGTTCCTACTATATACGTTCTCGTGCGGGGTACGAGGGAAGACGCTCCGACTTGGCACAGCAGTGCACGTGACTCGACTCAGCATGTGAGGCTGCTCGTGACACCCATCCGCTTATCACGCACCTTAACTCATAAGTATCATGAGTATTTGTGCTAACCCTAACTCTCCATTTGTTAAAGGCATTGACGTTCAATTGTTAAGAGTACTATTAAAGTAGAGTTTTCAAATACCCATATATTATAGGTGACATACTTATTCTCGTCATCATTTACTATCATGTGTGTAATAATTAGTCATATAGGTATTCGCAATATATTGCTATATATTGCCATATGATATTGCCGTATTGTAGTCATATCGCAAAAGGCCATATTGTATTGCCAAGGCCTATATTGCAATATATATTGCAATATATTGCCAAGACCAATATACTATTGGCAACACTGCCCGTCATCATAGGGTAATCGACCTGGCTTCAGCCTGTATATAAGCGAACCCCTCTAGCACATAAATTAATCCCAACGCAGCACATGCGGCATGGCAGTTTTAGTATAAGTGCCTGAATCGATCGCTACTTAGGTGTGCTTGTGATGTATGCGGTGCGGATGCAGGTGGTAGATCATGCGTTTTAGGTTTGACGAGTGGGTACCCGCGCGTGTTGGAGAGCAGGTGGGCGCCGGGGTTCGATCGAGGACGACGTGGGGGCTTGATTGTTTTTGGCGGCCCATACTACTATGGTGACAACGAGCGTTACGGTGACAAGATGGGTGTCGGTGCGTTCATAGCGTCTAGCGGTTCTTACAGTAGACGGGAATTAAGGGAGTATTATGATATTTATGGCCACAGAGATAATTCATTTGAGGATATCTCGTCTAGGATTCTCAGTCTATATACACCATCTCCACTCCGCTCTCTACCTGCAGCTATCTCTTTCGGCCTGCATGAGACATATCCCAATATAAATGCATGAACACACATCCCCCACCCTCCTTCCCACCAGAACAGAAGACAGATGCCGTACCATACTTGACTACCTCCTCCCCTCATTTCTTTCATAAACTGCGTATACTTCCTTGCTCGTCCCATCCAATTTGCCATATGTAAAACAGTTTATACCCACCCACCCCCAACGCCTCCCAAAGCGGAAATAAAAAAACACACGGACAAAACAAACGATGCCTCTCCAGAGAGAATAAAAGTATGAGGAAGTCAAAACCGGGTTCTGTGCGTCCCTCCAAAAAATCCTGTTGTAACCGCCCTGCCTCACTCTGAGTAGCATAGTAGCCGCGCATAATGAATAGAATCCCCAAGACAATGACCACTTTCTACACAAAACCTCCCACTTCACCTTTTACTTCCCGCCCCTTCATCTTCACTTTCCCCGCCCCTCTCTCCAATCTTCTCAATCCCTTTCTTCACCGAGATCAAACAACCTTGCTCCTTCAGCCGTCGCGTCAACGCCGTACTCGCTTGCATTCCCGGGAAATCCTTCGCCGCAAACACCGTCACCACCCCACTCGTCACGCTGGCACTATACGGCACTTTTGTTCCCATCTTCATCGTATTGGGATCCAACACCATCAACACGAACTTCAACCGATACTGCCCGGTGGTCCGACATGACAGGTCCGGGAAGCAGAAAAAACACCCCTCGACCCCGCGTTCGTCTTTGCCCACAAATGGGCTAGCGACCA
This sequence comes from Pseudogymnoascus destructans, assembly GCF_001641265.1. Lineage (NCBI taxonomy): Eukaryota > Fungi > Ascomycota > Leotiomycetes > Thelebolales > Thelebolaceae > Pseudogymnoascus > Pseudogymnoascus destructans. The sequence continues at coordinate 70,684 of NW_020167562.1, read as the reverse complement.
GCGTCCCCATTAGCCGACGCTGCTGGTTGCGACGCTCCCCGCCGCCTACGCTGCCGTCGCCTTCCATGGCCCCACTGTCGATGTCGCGTGACGCGTCCCATAGCGAGCAATGTATCACGTAGTATGGGTAACGTAGACGCCGGGCCATTTCGTCAAAGTCCGACATGGCGCCGGGCACGGGGGCGGATGATAGCGGTGGTGGCGGGGGCGGGGTGATGCGCAGTTCAAGGATAGGAGGCGGGTCCACGACGCGGCGGTCTCGTTCGCCGAAGCCGCATGCACGCGCTGCGAGGGGTTGTTGCCGCATGTGCAGCGTGTACGTCGGTTGTGGTCTTGCGTGTGTTATTTTAAGACATGGAATAGAGTGTAAAGGGGCACACGTACTTCGAACTATCCAGCCTGATCAGATCTGCAATCCCAATTCCGCTCGAGTCCCGCAGCTTCTGTTCCTTCGGCTTCGGCAGAGTCCCTGTCGACGGTCTCTTCCGTAGATCTCGCGACTGCGGCGACGGCGAGCGGGGAAGCTGCACATGGTGGTTGTTTGGATCACTCTGATTGTTGATGCGGTTGCTAGGACCGCCCTGCACGCCATACGGATCCTGCATCGGCCTTGGTGGTCCGAACGTTGGCGACGACTGTTGCGAGAGGGGTCGACTTTGCTGGTGTTGCGGCGGCGGCGGTCTGCTCGTTGGCTCGCTGCCAGTGTGTCTGCCGTTGTTACTACCAAGTAGTTTGCAGTACTCCTCTGCGGCATCGCGGCGCTGGCCGATCTTGCGCACCTGCCTCGTCTCAGTGGTCTGTCGGCCAAAGTGGTAGACCGAGCCGGTGCCTGGTTGGAGGGGGGTAGATTTCACCTGTTGATCTTGCGGGTGCATGGGCGGCTGTAGATCTTGAGGCGCGTATGGGTATGGGTATGGGTATGGGTGTTGGTTTTGTTGGTTCTGAAGCGAAGGGACGATGGGGCTGGAGGGCGGGTATCTGATGTTATTTGACATGGGGCGGTCGGAAGAGTATTCGAGGGGTGGGAGTGTAAAGCGCTCCGAGCATGACCGCGGGTCGTCGCGAGGGCCGTCCATTGAGGTGGCGGAAGGGGGACGAGATGAGTATTGGCGGTCCATGATGTGTAGATGTCAGCACCTGCGAGTTTATGTCAGTATTTAGCGCCCGTATACACATAATCCGCCTCCTGCACTTCCTCGCAACAATCGTGTTGGCGACGTCGCCCTATTCAAAAGCCGAAAACAAAGAGACAGAAAATCAGGGTTGACCAGTATGTCTTATACGGTCCCTGGGAACCCTTCCTCCAACGTCACCAACGCCAACCAACAGCAACACACCCACAAGATCGCTCAGCTCCACCACGAACAAGTGCGCCTCAAGGCAGAAATCGAAGCTAACAGAACCAGAAAAAATGCGGCCCGGCTCACCAGGTAGGAGGCAGAGCCTCGTCGCCACACTGCGTGGGGGTCCGCAAACGTGGGAATCGCAGGTATTTAATCGCAACCTCAAGATCTTGTAGGAGCCGGGAGGAGAGATCGAGAGCGCAGGCTCAGTCGTCGCGGAGCATAGGTGTCGGTATCAGTGTCGTCGTCTTCGTCGTCACTGTCGGTTCTTCAATCGTCAAGTCGAATAGAGGTCAGGGGTCAATCGGTCGCGCAGCTCGCGGGGGAGAAACATGCATCATCCGTTCCAGTTTCTCGAACTCTTGCGCAGTCTCCTTTACTTCCTTAAACCGGTCAATCTCTCGCCGAATCGATCCTGGGGAGAGGGCAGGTAGCAAGCAGGTGGGCTGCCACGGTATATGATCCAAGAAGGAACAGAATAAGAACAGAGAGAGAAAAGTCGCACCGATCACAGGGAGGGAAATGTCGGAGGTACTGACTGACTGGCGGGATTTGGGAAGATGGGGCTCACCACGCCACACGCACGGCTACTACTTACTGTACTGGTGGGTGGGTGGGTGTCCGGTTTGCAGGTGTCCGTCCCAGTGAGGATAGGAAGGATTGGGGGAGGGGGGGGGGGTGGAGGGGGGAGGGGAGGGAGGAGCTCGCGTACCGTACCGCGGCGTGTCGCAGGGTACGCGCATGAGTTAGCGTTTTACAGGTTGTGGACCTGTGAACCCAGTTGCTGACGGCGCGAGGTGGGATAAACAATACCGGATACTTCTGAGGCTGGCGCAGCGTGGGAGAAGGGCGAAGTATCGAATTCTGCCGTGGTTGTGTCAGTGCCATGTTGGAAGGATTGCAGAACGCTGTACGTTGTAAGACAGTCTGGCGGGTCGCACAGCTCCCGGGCCTAGATGGTGAGAAGGTTGGGCTATGGAGTTGGCAGCTAGGGGCCTTGATTATTATTGTGGCAGCTGGCACACGCCATGACTCGAGTTGGTGGTGACGGTGGATTTGACTGTAGCACTATAGCACTCTAGCACTATAGCACTATAGCAATAGAACTCTAGCACTCTAAGCACTCTAGCACTATAGCACTATAGCACTCTAGCACTATAGCACTCTAGCACTATAGCACTATAGCACTTAGCACTCTAGCACTATAGCACTATAGCACTCTAGCACTCTAGCACTCTAGCACTCTAGCACTATAGCACTTAGCACTCTAGCACTCTTCTGATAGTGTCCGTCCCCAGCACCAACAGCCAACCAACCACACAGCCATGCACCGCCCACCTCTTTCTCCCCTTAGATGAGCGTAGCAAATGGACGCACAGTCCCTCGGCGATGCACCTTCACCCCCCCGCGACCCGACAGATTGGATCCGTATAGTAGAACGGAGCACAGTGACGGAGCACCGTAGGATGCATCGTACCGCTGTTGGTCGCGGACCGCGTGGTCGAGAAGGAGAACTGTGGTGAGACTCTGGGTGGGTTTTTTCTCCTCTAACAGAAGCACACATGGACCGAAGACTCCCCGCCCACCATCTCCTCCTTTCCCACCCCTGCCCTCACACCCACCCACGTTGCCGGGACGCCGATGTGATACAGGAGGTATTTATTATAGTTATTATAGTACTTACACTAACTTACACTACTTGTCCTCTCCACACCCGACGCATACGCCACCCACCCCCTCACCGAATGGTGCAATGAATGCACACCCTGTCCAACCATGCACACGCAGGCACGCAGGCACGCAGGCACGCACGAAAGCACGCACGCACAACTCATCCCGCACCAGCCGTAGCCATACCCGAGAAGTTGGGAGAGAATTGTGTTGCATAGTCGAGGGGTGCGGTACGACGGAGATTACGGGAGAGGTCTTGTACGACTCGAGTAGGCTGTGGGTGCCCACTAGAGCGTTTTAGCAACTGTTGAACAGGCTGTTCAACACCCCCGTATGTAGTTAGTATAGAAAATATGAGAATTTAGTGCCATAATCCCTGTACAAACCTTGCAAGCCGAGCTCCACTACTTCCTATTTAGCACTTAGGACTATAGAGGCTTAACAGTTATTTGCTAAAGACTTACAGCAAGCCATAATCCTGTTGTAGTTAAGAAAATTTGTTAGTAATCACCTTAGAGGAACGTCATGTAACGTAAGTCGTGGCGTAACGCGGGGGATGGCGTAACGCGGGGAATTCACCCCGCCGACTTCTGATAACTGTGAATAACTCAACAATGGTTCGCTGTAAAAGCCTGGGTGTTGCTGAGCGTAAAACTTTAATAGCCCAGGCAGTATTAGACGTCCAATCTAAGAAGTATAAGAGTGCATATCACGCTGAGAAAGTGCTGGGGCTGCCGAAGAGTTCAGTGACGCGACACGTCAATGGAGGTTTGACACGCTCCCAAGCCCGCCAGAAACAGCAGAATTTATCAGGCGCGCAAGAACAGATACTTCTAAAGTGGATTAAAAACCTAACAATCAGCGGCTATTCTCCAGGGCATCGGTTGTTGAAGGAAATAGCTGAAGAACTCCGGTCGCACCGGTCACTCAATTTTGATGACGCGACGCCAAACTTACTTCTACCCCAACCACGATTTTCCCTCGGTCGCAACTGGGTACCACGATTCATACAACGACATCCCCATCTACAGGTCGCTATTGGGCGACGGATCGAAACTGTACGCATGGACGGTGCAACAAAACCAGTGCTTACGGCATGGTTTAACGCGTACACCAAGGTGGTTCAAGAGTTTGGAATCATGCAAGAGAACACATATAACATGGATGAATCCAGATTTTCGATTGGGACAATGGAATCTACTCGAATTATACTTGATTCAATGCTTCGTACGAAGCATCAAGCGCATCCTGGCCGTCAGGAATGGGTTTCGATGGTCGAGTGCATCTGCGCAGACAGAACCATCCTCCCACCCCTCGGGATCTTTAAGGGCAAGAACGTTCTCCAATCATGGATTCCGCCCGCAGTCATCGACCATTGGTTCTTCTCTGTAAATACGAAAGGCTGGACAAGCAACCTCCATGGGTTGGAGTGGTTAAAACGCATCTTCGAGCCAACAACACGTACAAAAGCAGATGGTCAGCACCGGCTTCTTATATGTGATGGCCACGACTCACACATTAGCGGGAGTTTCATTGCGCATTGCATGCAGAACCATATTGTATTACTGATATTTCCCCCTCATACATCGCACTTACTACAACCACTGGATGTTGCGATATTCGACCCGCTAAAAAAGCGTCTGACAGCAGCACTCTCCCCACTCAACCAAGCGCAACTTGCGCGCATACAGAAGTATGAATGGATGGAGGCATACATCCAGGCACGGCTTGATGTATGCAACCATCAGAACATTGAGTCAGCATACCGTGGCGCTGGCTTGTTTCCTTTTAATCCCCAGCGAGCATTGCGTACGCTGCTCAATGCTGAACCATCAGTCGAGGCTGACCAACCAAAAACACCACATCAGTATGATATTTTTGACCGAGTCTTTATCAACAGCTCCCCCCCAGATGGGATGACCTTACGCTCTGCAAATGCGCTTCTTACAACTACGATTAATAGTGGTGGGGTGCTGTCAACACCAGTGCGGACGTACATCCAAAAACTCACAGTTGCGTCAGAGCAACTTCGAGCACGCAGCATTGTCCACCAACTCGATGCCAACAACCTGCGATCAGTTATAAAGCAACGTACGGTACGTACGAAGGGGAAAAGGGTTATTCTGAAGGTTGACTTTCATGTTTCTACGCAAGAGTTGTGTGATGCGGTGATGGAGGCGGAAAAGGCGACACATAACCCAAGTTAGAAAAAGCGCAGAACAAAGGATAAGAACGCCTCCTCAGACATTGAAATTGACGAGTATATTGAGGAAGAAGCAGGGGAACAATCTAAGAGTGATGGTGGATCATGTATTATCATTGATTGTAGTTAAATTTACAGATTTGTTGTGTTCTCTTCAAATTTCCACCGCGTTACGCCATCCCCCGCATTACGCCACGACTTACGTTAGCTGTAGAGTTAGTAATAGAGTTGTATGATTATATTATATTCAATATAAGTGATAACTATGGCATCACATACTAAACCCCTCGAGGCATACTAGCCTAGAACTTTACTTCCTAGTCGTTAGCAGTGCTCTGTCTTTAAAGACGATGATATAGGTAGTCCTCCTTTGCCTGTCCAGCCTACAGTTGAGGTGCAATTCAATACCAAAATGCCAAGAGGATCATAAGCCTTAAGCTGGTGACGCACAGAGAGTTGTTATCCTTAACGCTCTCTAGTGAAGATGGCGCCCCTAATGAAGGATGAAGTACTAGTCCTCTTCCGACTTTGCAATTGAAACACCAAAGCATTTCGACTAGGGATGAAGACTGCATTCTAGTCTTATATACAGGCTGATTTTGAAAGGGAGACTAGTAAAGACCACAAGAGTCTCTACTAATAGTATAGCAGGAAATCGACAAGAGAAGGAAATACCTTAATGGGCTTAGGACTAGAAAAACCAATAGCGAGTTGGAATTGACTGTCTAAACTAATAACTAGATTAGGGTTGTTAGCAAGGAAAAGCAGATTGAAACATAGCGAAGTGAGGCAGCAGATACTGTTATCACTTCATTGTAACAAGTGCTTAATACTCAAGACTCGTTATCTGTTGCTATTGCTACAAAGCGGAGGCACTAGCAGACTTATCCTCAAAGTCGTAATAGATCCATTAGCTAGAGAGCACAAGAGTGCTCTGGCTTTGACAATCCTAACAACGAGGATATACTACATGATTCTGTAGAAGAATGGCAAAGTGAGAACGGTGCTAAGAGTGTTTACTCTATAGACTCAACTCCCCTAGAAACACCAACCCTAATACAAACACTAACAGTAGTACTACAAGGAACTTCAGCTCCTTATGGCTAGTTAAATAGTCGAGGAAAACACCTTTGTAGATAGCCTTGAACTTTGTCACCATCTTAGACTCAATTGCTCCTTAAAGAGTAATTGAATACGTAGGCTAATGACCTAGTATTATCTGTCTTTAAGTCATTTATAAGTATGGTAAAGGATCAGTATAGGCAGAGTAATGCAAGAGGGCAGGGAGGGCAGTAGGAATGTGAAAATAGGAACGTTAATAATCCTATAATTACTTCGTAGTTCTAGCAAGTCGATCATTAGATCTAGGAACTATAGGAAGGCCAAGCTGAATTAAAGCAAGGCTAGACTACAATGATATCTCTTCTTTATCAAACTATAGGACTCCGAGCTTATAGAGCTACATATTACTAAATTAAAGAGGATACAATAATTTCTAAGCAGCAAGTGTGATACTACATGGCTAAAGCATGCTGCCATGGATATAATCTAGATATCAACAAGCAATTACTTGATAAATATCTTATTAATGCCCCTTAAACAGGACGCCCTTGGAAACTAAGCGCAAAGATGAAGAGACTCTTATAAAGAGTATAAAAATGGACCGGAACTCTCGAGAGAAGACAGCAGCAACAATTGGCTATGAAAATGCTGTGTCTACAATGACTGCTTTTTAATTACTATAACGGCATAAACTAATAAAACAAAAGCTAACATGGAAACCAGGATTAACTAAAGCGATGTGTGAGACTCTGAGAAAGCACCATCGACACATCTTTGTTGTCTAGGGGAGAAGTTATAGTCTCAGTTGAAGTTGTGCCTGCTAGGGATTTTTCAAGTTTTTCAGGAATAGTAGCTGTGACTGTGTCTGAGGCTGCTATATGTTTTGAATCAGCATTCCCCCGTGCTGAATAGCACTCCTGAATTCTGTGTCCCCCTTTGCCACAGTATAAACAAAGGTTGTTGTCCATTCTGTGTTTTCTTTCTTGAGGGGTAAGTTTACCCCTTTTCAGTTTTTGAGGGTTTCCTGTAGGCTGAGGTGCTGGATTTGCTGTAGATCTCTTTATAGAGGCGTCTAAGTCCATAGGTTCAGCTTAGCAGTTGGTGTAGAGGTGTAATTGTTGAAATTTCTTGTTGGATGCCAGTCCTGGTTCTTCTCCTTTCTTCTTTCAAAAAGCCTATCATCAAGTCTGACAGCTTTCTCTATAAAAGCGTTTGAAGTGTTGTAGGGCATTCTTCTTTGCTGAGTTCATCCTTAATAGAGCTCTTGAGCCCTTGGTAGTAAGTGAAGACTAAGGCTTCTTCATTCCAAGTCAAGTGAGAAGTGATTCTCCTAAATTCTGTTGTATACTGAGCAGCAGAGGTCTTTTGACATAGCTTCTGTAGCTCTCTTTCTGCTGTAGCAGTTTCGTTGATGTCTCCAAAGGTCCTGGTAAGTTCCTCTTGAAACTGGTCATAAGAGGTAATCAAAGGTGTAGTGGTATTTTGGCTGTTGCCACTAAGTCTTCTAAGATATGGCTCAAAGAAGTTGAATGCAGATCCACGGAGGTAGCTGGCAGCGAAATAGATCTTCTGAATGTCTGAGGTGAACTGATGAGGCCTGAGGGTGAAGTAGATCTCCAGTTGCATAAGAAATCCCTTCAACTTCCTCCTGTCTCCATGGTATAAATCTGGAGTTTGCACTTTAGGAAGTGCACCTGGGGTACTCGAAATAGGCAGAGGAGCTGTTGGAAGCTCTGTATGGTGTGTCTGAGTTGAAGATTGTGTTGCTGAAGTGTTGGCTTGAAAGGTGTTTTCCAAATTCTCAAGTTTGTTTGCTATAGTTTGTATAAAGGCAAACAGTTGTTGCATCTGCTGTTCAGCAGTAGTTGTAGGAGCTTGGTCATCCTCCATTATAGTATCGAAGTGCTGCTATAGAAATAGTTGAAGCTTGAAGCAGGCAAGGTGTAATGGTGGGTGCACCAGATGTGAGAATCTAGCCACCCAAGGAAGGGATGATTTTACTAAGACAACACACTGTCTTAGGAAACAGAGCCAAAGGGTTGTAGCTTAGACTATTCCACAACGCAGCAATCAGGTGTGTGATGTAGTGAAGTGGTTCAGACAAGTTGCAACAAATGTTGAGTCTGGGAACTCAGGGGTAAGTCAGAGGTTAACACCTCACTGACTTTTCAGAAACAAGGAGTAACAAGATGAATGCTTGGAAGCTTGTAAAAGACGTGGAAGTATGTGATAGTCGATTTACTGTATTGTCTGCTTGCCCTTTCTTAAGGAAAGGGCAATCCTATTTATGCCAAAGGAGTGTAGTTCTCTCATTTTCCATGACTTTCCATGACTAACCAGGCTTGGTAAATGTATTAGAAATTAAGTGCGACCCACAACTAGCTTGCTAATCATGTAGCGAATGTAAGAGAATCCCATAGAACCATCTCTTGGGTTCCTAGCCTATAGGAAGTGAAAAGGAGGTCCAAGGTCAGAGTACCTATAGACAAATTATGTCATAACTTAACCAATCTTGTGGGTAACTAAGGAGTGATGACGTGTAATGAATCATAGAGGGTTGTAGAAGCTTCTAGAGCTATCGTTCATGTTCCTAGGCCTCTAGTTGGTAGAGATATGTCATGTGGTAGTATTGGCCCACCCCCTTAAGGAGGAGATTTTCTTAATAACTTGTTCAATGAGTGTCCAAATGATATGCCGTGATGTATGTAGCATAAACAGATGTAGTAGAAGAGTTTGCAGCAATCGTTGAGTAGTATTGCTTCTGTTGTTGGTGTGATAAGCCAAGATATGTATGGTGACTTGTAGGTTTGAGGAGGAGATTTCTAAGTTTGCTCTTGAGTTTGATAGAAAACTGAGTGCAACGAATGTCAGTATGACAGCAACGAATGTCAGTATGACAGCAACGAATGTCAGTATGACAAGCACGTACTCTCAAATGAGAGTACACCTCTCATTGGCTTGTTAACCTTTCCAAAGGAGGGTTAGCGGCCGACTGGGTAGATGGAGTTTTCTTACCAGTTTACTGGGTATATCGAGTTTTTGCCCTATTTACAATGATCAGAAGTTGGTGGGGTAAATCCCCGGCGTTACACGGTGACTTACATTACATTAGGAAATAGTGGGAACAGGGGGGGTAAGGATTATGGTTACATCATTTCCTATCTAGGCTAAAGCTGCTACGCTGCTACAGTGAAATTACGATGCTGAAGTGGCCTAATGCACAGTGAGTTGCATATCCCACGACCTCTAGGTTATGTCATAACCGACGGGAAACCGGCCAATCCTTATTCCAGTAGTAGTAGCCGAGTCTACAGCGTGCGCCAAAGCGATATTTAATCCGGTGAAGTAAGAAAACGATACGATTGTCTAATCTGCCTTTATTTGAAGACGCACTCATAGAACACATATTTGTTTGTAATGACCAAATTTTCCAGGATGTTTACGGTCGATCGAACACCTTCGTGCTCTAGTCACACGCCAACCACACAAACAGGAGGGGTAATGTATAGCGGGATTAGAGTGATGAAAGGAAGGGGGGAAAGGATAAAAAGATTCCAAGCCATAACCCAAACCCATCCGGGCGAAGCCCGCCGACGGCCATCCCCGGAGGGTAGAGGGCAGAGGGTATAGGAGGCAGAGAGTATAGAGTAGATGGGGCAGAGAGTAGTTTCCAGAAATCCTCAGTGGTCCACAGAATAAAGTTATCTTCATTGGTATATTCAAGATGTATAAGATCCCAAAGCCAATCATCAAGCCCTCGCCCTTTTCGCTACAACAAAGCCACTCGAAACCGGCTTCCTGAACTGCCCCTTGCGCCCTCCCTGAAGACTCGCCTTCAGGGATAGAGTATTGCGAGACGCCTTCGGTGCAAACCCCGCCTTCTCCACCTGGGCCACGCGATACGTGGTTGATCCCATCTTCTTGTCCTTCGGTTTCTTCTCCTCATAAGCGAACTTGATCTTCTTCGACACTCGCGGCTTCTCAACTTGCACTGGAGCCTCGTCCTCCGAGCTGGCATCTTCTAGGAAATCTTCCGGAAGCAGATCCGGGAGAGTTGTGCGGTCGAACCTAGGCTTTGATGCCCGTCCTACCGGCTCGACGGTTATGCTTGAGTTCTCAATGGTGGCGGACTCATCAATTTCCTCTTCTGCGTGCTTCCGCTTCTTGGCGGCCTTAGCTTGTGCTTTTAGCTGCGCGTCACGGTCTTTGCGCTTCTGGCGCTCAGCTGCTTCTTTTCTAAAACGGCAAGATTAGCTAGAGTTTGACGGAGTTTAAGGAAGGGTGGCTTACTGTTCTGCCGCCTTCGCAGCTTCGCGTGCAGCTCCTAGAGCTTTACTCTGCGCAGCTTCGGCGCCAACTTCCTCTGGGGCATCGTCATCCGAACTCTCATCTTCATCCTCTTGTATCCTCTCTGGCTCTGGCTCTAGGGCTGCTACAACTTCGACAGGGTCGTTGTCACCAAACTTCTTGTGCTTAGGTTTTGCCACAGGCGCATCGACAACAGCTGGAGCATCGGAAGCTTTCGCAATGGTACCCTTCTCCGCAAGCTCTTTCTGTTCTGTGGAACTGACGGTCTCTGATCCAGGCTCCGTATCCACAGACTTGGCATTCCTCTTTCCTTTTGGCGTTGACTTCAGGGTGGCCTTCTTTGACTTTGCCGCTGGTGTAGGCGCAGTAGGTTCTTCAGGCAACTCCTTGACTGGTATTTCCACGGCAAGGTGGCTCTGTGCTACGGCTGGGGAATTTTCGTCCTTATTCCGCACAGGTAGCTTTCGTCGTTTCGTGGGTGTGCCCGTTTCTTCCTCTGTCGCCGCTTTCTTGCTCAGCTCAGTGCGCCTACGCTTCTTCGCGCTCTCAGATAGTAATTCGTTCGGCACATTGGCATTGCTATCGTCAGCGTTTATCAACGTCGCACTCGGGCCGCTTTGCCGCCTCGTCGTAACCATTGTTGATTTTGAGGTACCGGATTTCTTCTCGGCCAGAGATCGCCCGCCTGGTGATTTCTTCTCGTTTTTAGCAGCTTCGTCGTGCTTATTGAAGGGGACGATATTGCGCGCCGAGCTGAGGATTCGTGAGAACATTAGAAGAGTTCGGTTTGAGCGATGGCCGTCATGCAGGGTGGAAGGATGGCGTTTCAACTTTTTTTGAGAATAAAGTTCTTGGCCGCCGTAGAGAATTTGGTATCGTGCACGGACCAAGAGTTTATTTGCACGTGAGCAACCACGGCATCTTGAGGCATTCTGTATTTCATAATCGAAGAGCATGAACGCCCCTTGATATTATATCGATTATTTCATATTCTCTTACACGCGAAAGACTTCCGCAAACGCCACACACTAGCCGCGCCAAGTTTAAGGGCCAATTGGCCGATTAGCCCCATCCGGCTTAAAATGCAGTCGATGGGAGCTCTTCTCGGTGCACACAGCAGAGGCGCATTAGAGCAATTTAGATTTGCTGTAACGTAAGTCGTGGCGTAACGCAACGGGTGTCGTAACGCAACGGATATCAGAGGAGAACGACGTAGAAAATTAAATAGCTAAACATCAACAATAATACATGACCCAGTATCGCTCTTAGAATCCTCGTGAAGCACTTCTTCATCATCGCAATCACTATCAGAAATGTACACAACTGCCTTTCCCTTTCCCTTTCGTGTTTTCCTACCTTGACTTTTTGTAGCATTCTCGTAAGTTGTTGGCATCATGTTGGTGGACGATACTTTGCGCATGAATTTGCTCAGTCCCGGTTGTCAGTTTTTGGATATATCTGCGGACTGGTGTTGCAACAGTCGTATGGTCCTTAATTGTTGAATTAAGTAGCTTATTCGCATCTCGCAGTATCGCTGGATCAGGTGGCGAGCTATTTACAAAGACTTGATTAAAAATACCAAACTGGGTTGGTGTTCTTGGTCTTTCTTGCTCGGGTGTTGCATCGCGGGCCATCGTACGACGTACTCTTTGTGGGTTGAATGGGATTAAACCAGCACCGCGCCAGGCAGATTCGATGTTCTCACGATTGCATACATCTGATCGTGCTCGAATATATGCTTCCATCCACTCGTACTTCTGTATTCGTACGAGTTGTGCTTGGTTCAAGTGCGATAGTGCCGCTGTCAGCCGTTTTTTGAGAGGGCCAAAAATCGCAACATCAAGCGGCTGCAGCAAGTGTGATGTATGAGGCGGTAGGATAAGAAGCGAAATTCGATTTTACAGACAGTGTGCTATAAAGCTACCCGTGGCCATCACAGATAAGAAGTCGGTGTTGTCTGCCTGCTTTTGCTCGGGTTATCGGTTCAAAAACACGCCTCAACCACTCTAAACCGTGAACGTTACTCATCCAACCCTTTGTATTTGCTGAAAAGAACTATTCATTATGTACGCTATTCGGTATCCAGTTCTGTAAGACGTTCGACCCTTTGAATATCCCGAGCGGTGGTAGAATTGTTCAATCCACCATCGAAACCCATTCTTGACGGGTGCTTTGTACGAAGTGATGAATCGAGTATTATACGCGTTGCCTCCATTGTCCCAATCGAAAATCCAGACTCGTCCATGTTATATATGTCTTTTTGGTCGATTCCGTGTTCTTGAACCACTTTCTGATACGCGTCAAACCATGCGTCAAGCACTGGTTTTGTTGCCCCGTCCATTCGTACAGACTCAATTCGACGTCCAATAGCAACTTTGAGATGTGGGTGTCGTATAATGAATCGGGGAACCCAGTACTCACCAAGCGTATCATGTGGTTGGAGTTCAAGCACGTCGGGTGTCGCATTGTCCAAATCATATGTTCGTTTTTTACGCAGTTCCTCTGCTATTTCTTTTAATAAGCGATGACCAGGAGAGTACCCACTGATTGTTAAGTCTTTGATCCACTTGAGAAGTACGTTTTCCTGAGCGTATGAGAGTTTCTGCTGTTGTTGGCGGGCTTGATGGCGAGATAACCCCCCATTGACGCGTCGCGTCAATGTGCTCCGCGTCAACCCCAAGTCCTGGGCAGCCTTATACAAGCTTTTATATTCACCATTTTGAACGCCAGTTATCGCCTGAGTAATACGAGACTCTAAATCCGCCATCGCTACGCTTTTCCTACGCACCATTGTTGAGTTATTCAAGTTACAAGTTGGTAGTCCTCGGTTATCAGTTGCGTTACGACACCCGTTGCGTTATGCCACGACTTACGTTAACGCTGCTCCATTTTGTAGCAGCCCCATAAAACTAGCCATAGTAGGAAATATAAACCCTAGTAGGCTTGGCATCATAATCACCTAATTAGGATAGTGACTGCTACAGTGTAGTAGGTAGGGTTACTATTCATAAGTAGTTAGTTAAATTATATTAGGTTAGCTGTAAAACTATGTTCTAATGTATGAAGATGAAGTTGTTGATAATTCCATTGATCTAACGTACATGTATAGCGAAAGCGCCAAACAAGCGAAAGCGCCAAAATGATGCCGTGACCAAACCCCCCAACTAAATGTTAAATTCCTCAACAACAAAACATGCCCCATAAAAACGATGAAAGCCAATTAGTGCTAGCTATCCAGGCTATGCAAAGCGACCCAAAGTTACGCCTTCGAGTTGCTGCTAGGATCTATTCTGTGGACCACCGCAAGCTAGGTCGTCGTCTAGAAGGTGTACCTTCACGACGCGATATCCAAGCCAACTCACGGAAATTAACTAACCTAGAGGAGTCCGTCCTTGTTCAGTATATACTCGACCTAGCTGCCAAAGGGTTTCCTCCTCGGCTGTCTGTTGTTGAAGATATGGCAAGTCGACTACTTGCAACACGCGACGCGTCACGCGTTGGGTCGCGTTGGGCTTCAAACTTTGTTAAGCGGTGTGTAGAGCTCCAGACACGCTTTCAGCGCAAATACGACTACCAGAGGGCTAAGTGCGAAGATCCAGAAGTTATTAATGGCTGGTTTGAGCTTGTGCGTAACACAATTGCGAAATATGGTATTGATGAAGCAGATATCTACAACTTTGATGAGACTGGGTTTATGATGGGCGTTATCTCAACTGCTATGGTTGTAACAAGCTCAGACGGGCGGGCAAAAGCAAAGAAGGTACAGCCTGGTAATCGGGAATGGGTTACAGTAATCCAAGGCGTTAGTTCTCAAGGTTGGGCAGTACCACCATTTATCATTGTTGCAGGCAAAAACCACCTTACATCATGGTATGAGAATAGTGGATTTTCAAGCGATTGGGTGATTTCTGTTACTGAAAATGGCTGGACTACAAACGAGAGAGGCATGGATTGGATTCAGCACTTTGAGAAGCATACAAAGGCCCAGAGTGTTGGTGGTTATCGCTTGTTAGTCCTTGATGGTCATGAGAGCCACCACTCAGATGAGTTTGAGGAGTACTGCAAGGAACACAACATTATTACGCTTTGTATGCCTGCTCACTCTTCTCATCTACTCCAGCCACTTGATGTTGGCTATTTTGGCCCGTTAAAGCAGGCCTATGGTCGGCAAATTGAAGATATGATGCAGGCTCATATTTCTCATATTACAAAGGATGACTTCTTTCCTGCCTTCCATGCTGCATTTAACACTACAATGACGGAAAGTAACATTCGAGGCGGGTTCCGAGGGGCAGGGCTTCTTCCATTTGACCCTGAGAGAGTGATATCTACACTTGATCTTAAGTTAAGGACACCAACGCCTCCAAGCTCCAGCCCAGGTACTGCTCAACCTTGGGTTTCTCAGACACCAAACAACCCAATTGAAGCTATGTCACAGTCTACATTTATTAAAACTCGGATTTCACGCCATCAAAATAGCTCTCCAACCTCAATCTATGCAGCTGTTGACCAGTTTACAAAGGGTGCATCGCAAATAATGCATCAATTAGCACTGCTAAAGGGAGAGAACCAAAACCTATGACAGGCAAATGAAGTACTAAGCAAGCGCCGGAGAGCTAGGAAGACACGACTACAGCAAGGAGGATCACTTAGTCAACAAGGGGCGCAAGAGCTACAGGATGAGAGGGATGTTGTGCAGCAGGTAGAGCAGGAAATAAGGGCAAGCCGTGGTCAGAAGCCAAGGGAAGAAACCCGTGCCCGTCGCTGTGGCAAGTGTGGTGAGACTGGGCACAATGCGCGCACGTGTCAGATTGTAATAGACACCTCTGAGGAAGAGGACTCCGAGTAGTTTCAATTGATTTCTAATGTTGTGGTAGATTTATCGCAATGTTTGTCGTGAGGGTAGATAATTTTGGCGCTTTCGCTATACATGTACGTTATGAATATCCCCTATTTAACATTCTAGTTAACGTTCTAGGCTAATATGCCTCCTATCTAGCCTCCAAATCTACTGAATATACCCTATGGCCCCCCTATTGCTATCTAGGTTATGAATGGTCATGAGACTATCCTTTGAATATATGGTGACCTGGCATATAGAGCTGCCTTTAGTACAGCTTGCCTATAGACCCATCTGTAAGGAAGACACATCCTTAGTGTTAAGAAAAGGGCTTGGAATAAAGCGCTTTCCTCTGCTCGAATTGCTATTAAGCAAGCCTTTGGCAATGTCTACGTCCTTTGGACGTATATATCCTTTAGAAAGGGGCTTCTGTTAGGGTTCCAACCTGTTAGTGTATACTTTCTACTAGTAGCGCTTCTTACAAACTGCAATACCTATATCTGTTACGATTATAGCTTACAGGTTGTTACAGTTGTTATGGTTGTTATGGTTGTTATGGTTGTTATGGTTGTTATGGTTGTTATGGTTGTTATGGTTGTTATGGTTGTTATGGTTCTTACGGTTGTTATGGGTGCAGCCTTAGCCACAAAGGCTATAACCGCTAAGCAGACAACTGTATATTACGAGGAATAGCCTCACCTTCCTTCCTTCTTCTTCTTCTTCTCTCTTTAGATTCAATCTAGCTTATTATTCTCCAGACTGGCTTCTTGACCTCCGTGACCATCGTAACATAAGATTGAATCTCACCTTTCTTTTGCTCTCTGAGCCTGAACCTTGATACTGAAATTTGAATTCCCTTCTTTGGAAACCCTACAACCATATCCTAAAGTCGATTCCAGAACACAACAGAACACACCAGAAACACCAGAACACCACAGACTTCATAGATCAGACCTTTCACAACGCTCCCTTGACAAGGAATATAGCTGTGAGGGAAGTGCGCTCCTCTTGAGTGGCTCCTACAGTCGACAAACTGTGCAATAGGGCCTTTGGCGATACGAGTCTGATCTACTGAATACGAAAACTGAAAGAATAGCAAAGCTGCTATGGCACACACAGCCAAAGAAAAAGCCAAGTGTTACGGCTACGGTAACGTGACGTCATGGTTACAGGACCAGGGCCTAGTAACGTGACATGTGAGTCACAGGGGGCAAGCGGGGTAGGCTGCCATGTGACGGGGCTAATGGATAGTTGCAGAAACTAGTGGATATTGGATAGTTGAGCTATCCACGAACTTCCTGAATATCTAGCTATCCGCCAACTATCCAGATTACCCATGAGGCACGACGCCACTATATAAGTAGATAGTATTTCCTTAGATAGGAGCTTCGTGCTCAACTCAATATAGTATTCTTTACAATACTGTAACGTGTTACTTGGAAAGCCTTTGTGTTTAATCCCCTGCCTCCTCTGTCAAGTCAACCTTACGCAAGAAACCTCTGTGTCTTCTATCGTTTAGAAGTCAGCGTTACACCAAGATGGCTGACCAAAACCCAGAAGACTATGAGTCTATAAATGAGAAAACAACCTTGGCAGATGAGTCTGAGAAGAGAGATGAACTTCAAGATGGCTTCCTCGAAGCCCAAGAAGATTTCAAGAGGATGGGCAAAACAGCTCAAGAAAGACACCAGTCTATACTATCAAACGGCCACCAGATGAGGAATTGGAATGTCAACACCTACACTGAATTCCAAAAGCTGTCACCTAGCAGCCAAGAGTACGCCTGGTCAATGTTGAAAGCCATTATGAAGGACTACCTCATCATCGGTCAAGCTTCTGATGCTACTATTGCAGAGCGAAATGATGCTATTCTACAGCTCCAAGAAGAAATTCAAGACAAGGATGAAAAGATTACTAAACTGCAAGGCATTCAAAAATATCTTGAGAATACAGCTCCTATTCGCAATGCAGCACCTCGCCAGTCTGCTCGCATTCCGGATCCTCCTATTCTTACAGATGGGATTGAACCAGCTTTTGAAGACTGGGTTGTGAAGATCCAACTCAAGCTGGAAGCCAACATCGACCACTTCCCAAATGACAAGATGCAGATGAGTTATCTCCAAAGCAGACTAGGAGGACTCGCAGTTCGCCATGTGAACCCAAGGCTTCGCATTACCTCACCAAACATGCTTCAGTCAGCAGAAGAAATCCTCCAACTCCTCGAGAAAGTGTTTAGCGACCCCAATAGGAGACACACTGCACAAACTGAGTATCGCAAGTTATACCAAGGCAAGAATACCTTCACAACATTCTGGGCTGAATTCCAGAGACTCACTGAAGAGCTGGACTACTCAGAAGAGACCTTGCTTGACGATCTCTGATTTAAAATCAACCAAGGCATGCAGAAAGCCCTTGTTGCAGAAGTGGGAGCTACCACTCTACATGAATTCGCGAAGAAATGGATGCTTGTGGACCAAAACCTACAGAGATTTCAAGAAAAGGAGAAGAGAATGAAGCCACAGCCGTTCGCCTACCAGAAGCAGAGTGGCCAGATCCCTACTTCTAGTACTGCTGTTGAAATAGTGGCACCACAGAAGAAGCTCTACCGCTCTCCCCACCAAGATCCTGAGAAAGAATCGCTCATGAAGCTTGGAAAATGCTTCCATTGCCACGAAAGCGGCCATCGTGCTCATGACTGCCCTCAGAAACAGAAAGGCAGACTCAATGAGATCTCTGATACTGAGGATCCTACCCAGTATGAGTCGGGAAAAGAATAGCCTCTAGAAAAGACGTCGCTAGAGGTTCTACAGCAAGAATTGCCTCCTCTGCCTCATCATTGTCCCATTTTGACTATGACACTCCATTCTTAGCTACCTGCAGAATAGGAAGGAATCAAATTGTCATGCAAGCCTTAATGGATAGCGGTGCAACAGGTGGAAGCTTTGTGAATGCTGTTGACGCAAAACGAATTTGTGAAATTGAGAACATCTCTCCTATCCAACTTATAAAACCAAAGAACATTGAAGGATTTAATGGAGTTGCAGCACCTACAGTTACGCATGCTATATACCCTCGACTACAAATTGGAGATCACGTTGAAAGTCTATGCCCTCTATTCATTACTACTCTTGGGAAACATTCTATCATTCTTGTGAAAGCTTGGATGAAGCAGCATGGAGTCACACTCAATATGGTAAACGACCAAGTCATCTTTACAAAGGGTCACTGCCAGCACACTACACCAACAGACACTTTAAAACTGAAAACTACAAGTCCCCAAGCTGAGAAGGAAATACAAGATAAAGAAGCTCCGAAGCCAGCCCTCTAACCTCATTATAAGAACAAGAACAAATGCACTGTTACAATGATTGGAGCTGCACCATTCAATATGCTTCGGAAGCAGAAATGCAGTATCATTTAAAGATATACTCGCTGAACAAGCAAAGGAGGAAACGAAAGAAATCGACCCAAAACTGATCCTCCCAAAGGAGTTCCATAAATATCCCGATGTGTTCTCAAAACAGGCTGCAGACAAGCTCCCGCCTCACAGATATGTAGACCATCACATTGTGTTAGAAGGGAACTCGAAACTAGGGCATGCACCACTCTATACATGTCTCGAGAAGAGCTTGATCTTGTGAAGAAATACGTGGAGGACAATCTTACCAAAGGATTCATCGAAGCTAGCAAGCACCATTTGCCTCACCTGTGTTATTTGTACGCAAACCAGGAGGTGGACTTCGATTTTGCGTAGACTATCACAAACTAAATGCGATCACAAGGAAAGACTCATACCCACTTTCCCTCATTGATGAAACATTGGCTCAAATCACGGATGCCAAATATCTTACAAAGATTGATATTAGACATGCCTTTAATCGAATTCACATGCAGACAGAGGAGGACGAAGATCTGACAACATTCAAAACTCGATTTGGATCATACAAATACAAAGTTCTCCCATTTGGACTTACGAATGGCCCAGCAACATTCCAACGATATATGAATGAAACATTAATGGAATACATAAACAAATTTGTCACTGCATACATGGATGATCTTCTTGTCTATAGTACAAGTAAGGAGGAACATGTTAAGCATGTCAAAATGGTACACCCTGGCATTGGGAATATGATTCGGGTCATCAAAAGACAGTATTACTGGCCCCGGATGGATAAGATAATTATACAATACATCAAGAACTGCCATATCTGCAAAAGATCAAAACCTACAAGAGATGCTTATAATGGACTTCTTCAACCAATCCCTGTTGGCAGCCAGCCGTGGCAGGACATTTCACTCGACTTAATTACAGGATTGCCATTGTGTGAAGGAAACAATGCTATCCTTGTCGTAGCATGCCGACTTACAAAAGAACGCTCCTAACTCCCCCAGATGACCCAAGTTCACTCCCCCCTCCCCCTCTTCCTCCTCCCCCCCTCCTCCCCACCACCAGACCCGGATCTAACACCCCTCTTCCTCTCGCCACCACCCCCTCCCAGCCCAGCCATCCGCTGTGCCTCCCTAACAAGCCTCTCCCGATCCCTCGCCTCCCTCTCAGCCGTATGCGGATCCTTCGCAACAGGGTCGACGTGATTCTCTTTCCCAGACATTGCGCGAGGCCCCATCGGCAGACGAAATCCGTCTTCCGTAGCGGCATCGCCGTTCTGCGCCGAGGGAGAATGTTGGCGGCGGCGGCGAGAGCGCGAACGCGAGCGGTGCTTATGTGATGAGGATTTGTGGCCGTGGTCGCGGTCGTGGTCCCTCTCCCTCTCGCGGTCTCGGTCACGGTCTCTGTCCTTCTCGCGCCCCCCGTCTCGATTCCTCTCCCGCTCTCTATCCCGATCGCCACGCTCCCTATTATAGTCCCGATCGCGGTCTCGATCACGCCCGCCGTCACGGTCGCTATCCCTCTCTCGCCTCCGTCTCTCCCTCCTCTCGCGCCTAGCCTCCGCTTCCGTTTCGTCTTCAAGGACATCTTCTCCACCGTCCCCAACGCCCTCGCCCTCCTCACGCCGTCTCTCTCTCCGCCGCCTCTCCCGCCTCCGCGCCCTGCTGCCATCAGAAGTCGACTCGTCTCTCCGACGACGGTGTCGTTCTCTCCTCTCACGTCTCGGCGACCTCGACCGGGACCTCGATTTCGAAGCGTTCCGCGGCTGGACTCCCTCTCCCGGCTCGGCTCCCTCACCATCCAATCCTACACGGCCATTCATCTCCGTCTCCGGCACCGCAGAAGACCCGCTCTCCCGCCCTGACTCGTCAAACGGTGCCCTTCCACGCAAGTGTAGGATACTCGTGTTAGGCAGCCCCTCTCGCATCGCCTTCGGGCCTGTGGGAGCATTAATCGGCACATCCGCCAACGGCGGCGGCGCTTGAGTCGCATACGCGCTATTTCGGGCTACATACACGCCTCCGTGGCCATAGCTCGTAAACTGCGCCTGCTCGATCTCTTCCAGCGTCTGGATCGGCTTTGGGCCCGTATCCGGGACATCAGAGGAGTTGTCTAGGGGGTTAGTGGCAGCCTGTGCGTCGCCATCGGCGGTCAAACCGTTTGTCTCCGCATTGTCTGTGGCAGTTACTTCAGTTTCTGCCATGGCGGGTGGCGTACGGATTTCACGGCCAAACTCATCGACATTAGATGCGGGCTCAGTACTCTGTTGCTCCTTAGGTCCTTGGGGCGCAGCGGATTCACTCACGTGGCCCGCAACGCTATTTTGGTAGTTGCCGTGTTGTGCGTACTCACCATGCCCGTACCCGCCCCCGCGGCCGTAGCCACCACGCCCTCTGCCTCTCCCGCGGCCAGCAAAGCCGCCGCCGCCGTGGTGGCCATACTCATTGTACTGGTTGCGGCCGTAGCCACCTTGGCTATAGCCAGCACCGGCACCATGGTGTTGTTGGAAGGGGTATCCAGGCTTATGAGGGGCGCCATAGTCATTGTGGCCCATTCCCGCAGAAAGCGCAACATTTGGATTGAAATTATTCTGACCCATATTCCACTGTTGTCCACCCCATTCGCCACCACCACCTCCGAAGCCTTGTCCCGCCACGCCTTCGAATCCTCCCATGCCTCCCATTCCCATGTTCATGCCGTTCATACCCATACCCCCGAATCCTCCATTCATAAACATGTTCTGCATCGCCATTGGATCCATCGACATTCCGGGCATTCCTGACGCGATTGTTAGCTAGTTGCTTTTGTATCATGAGGAATATGCATTACCCATCATTGGAAATCCGCCAAAAGCATTGGCCCCCATTCCATTCTGCATGGCCATGGCCATTTGCATCTGCATTCGGTTCATGTCGCCGGTCATGTTTAGGAACCCACCCATTGCTGTGTTAAATCCACCTGGCATGCCAGGCATCCCTACCCCTACCATACCTACGGCCTCACCATTGGCGTCCTTTTCCCCTTCTTGCGTGGCCACGTTCGCGTCAGTCGCGACCTCTCCAGCGGTTGTATCCTCCCCTGTATGTTCTTGGCCGGGCGCGATTTCCTGGGAACTGTTAGTGTGTGCCAACGACGCAGGTTAAGTCATCTTACCTCAATTGATTGTTGTAGGATATCTTTATGGTCTTCATTCACAGCTTCGCCATTCATAACAGATGTTCCATCGGCAGCCCCGTCTTGTTCGGACACTGCCGCCTGATCCGTTATAGGTAATGATTCCTCGGTCGTATCTTCAGCTGGAGCCTCTGAAATTGGCTCCTCGGGCGCTGTGACTGGGACTGGAGCATCTTCGACTGGTGTGATTGGAGGTGTATCCTTGATTGATTTTGCTTGCAGCGCGACTCTCTTCTTTTCTTCCGTCCTTAGGAACACCTTAATTGTGGTTCGTAGTGATTTGTGAGGCTTGCAGTCCTCTGCAGCCACCGGTGTATGTTCGCAGACCGGGCAAGATGAAGGGAGGGAGGATTGGCCTAGAATAACTTGTTAGTCCAATGTTTATCTCACGGAGGCTTCTAGGTACTTACAATCCTCGCAGATTGCTTGTTCACAGCATGGCAGGCGAAATGCATTCATTGCCAGTTTGCTGCATATTGCACAACGCAGTTTGATAGGTATATCATTTTGAGAGAGCGAGCTGTTACAGTTAGAATTGAACCATCGTCGTGGTAAAAGACGCTTGCTACCTGATAAGCTCAGCCTGGGTGAAAGCTGTCGCAGCCATCTTGCCAAAGGAGGCCGTCCTCTGTCGTGTGCGTGTTTGGACTTTTCGAATCAGGTCATAGCTTTGACGCAGTTGGCCAAAGGTAGATATCAACGATGGGGTAGACGATTGCCAACGTCCATCTCTAGAACATATCCTGTGGTAGGTGAATGCCTCGTTCAGATTCACATGTTGTAATAGTCACGTGAACTCTTACGGAATACTTCCTTAGTTTTCAGGTTACAAATTGTTGTACTATGGTACTCTGATCACATGATCTCACCGTGACTTTACCACCAAAATTCAGATTAGATTAGACAGTCAATTAACGTGCATGTATAACGAAAGTGCCAAACAAGCGAAAGTGCCAAAATCATGCGGTGACCAACCCCCCCAACTAAATGTTAAATTCCTCCACAACAAAACATGCGCCATAAAAATGATGAAAGCAAATTAGTGCTAGCTATCCAAGCTATGCAAAGCGACCCAAATTTGCGCCTTCGAGTTGCAGCTAGGATCTATTCCGTAGACCACCGCAAGCTATGTCACCGTTTACAAGGCGTACCTTCACGACGCGATATCCAAGCCAACTTACGGAAATTAAGTAACCTAGAGGAATCAGTTCTTGTTCAGTATATACTTGACTTAGCTGCTAAAGGGTTCCCTCCTCAGTTGTCAATTGTTGAAGATATGGCAAATCGACTACTTGCAACATGCGACGCGCCATGCGTCGGGTCACGTTGGGCTTCAAATTTTGTTAAGCGCCATGTAGAGCTCCGGACACGCTTCCAGCGAAAATACGACTACCAGAGGGCTAAGTGCGAAGATCCAGAAGTCATTCGTGGCTGGTTTGAGCTTGTATGGAACACAATTCTAAAGTATGGCATCAACAATGCAGATATCTACAACTTTGATGAGACTGGGTTTATGATGGGCGTCATCTCAAGTGCAACGGTAGTAACGAGCTCAGATGGGCGGGCAAAGGCAAAAAAGGTGCAGCCTGGCAATCGGGAATGGGTTACAGTAATCCAAGGCATTAGTTCTCAAGGTTGGGCAGTGCCGCCATTTGTCATTGTGACAGGTAAAAACCACCTTGCATCTTGGTATGAGAATAGCGGATTTCCAGCAGATTGGGTAATCGCTGTTACTGCAAATGGCTGGACTACAAACGAGAGAGGTATGGATTGGATTCAGCATTTTGAGACGCACACAAAGCCCCAGAGTGTTGGTGGTTATCGCTTGTTAGTCCTTGATGGTCATGAGAGCCACCACTCAGACAAGTTTGAGGAGTACTGCAAAGAACACAACATTATTACGCTTTGTATGCCTGCTCACTCTTCCCATATACTCCAACCACTTGATGTTGGCTGTTTTGGCCCATTAAAGAGAGCTTATGGTCGGCAAATTGAAGATATGATGCGGGCTCATATTATTCACATTACTAAGGATGACTTCTTTCCTGCCTTCCACGCTGCATTTAACATTGCAATGACAGAAAGCAATATTCAGGGTAGGGTTCCGAGGTGCTGGGCTTCTTCCATTTAGCCCTGAGAGTGTAATATCTACACTTGACCTTAGGTTTAAGACGCCAACACCTCCAACCTCTCGCCCAAACACCGCTCAACCATGGGTTTCTCAGACACCAAATAACCCAACTGAAGCTGTATCACAGTCTACTTTCATTAAAAACCGAATTGCGCATCATCAAAATAGCTCTCCAACCTCAATCTATGCAGCTGTTGACCAGTTTACAAAGGGTGCATCGCAAATAATGCATCAATTAGCATTGTTAAAAGCAGAGAACCAAAACCTGCGACAGGCAAATGAAGTGCTAAGCAAGCGCCGGAGAGCTAAAAAAACATGACTACAGCAAGGAGGATCACTTAGTCAACAGGTAGCACAGGAGCTACAGGACGAGAGGGACATTGTGCAGCAAGTAGAGCAAGAAATAAGGGCAAGTAGTGGTCGGAAGCCAAGGGAAGAAACCCATGCACGTCGCTGTGGCAAGTGTGGTGAGACTGGACACAATGCGCGCACTTGTCAGATTGTAATAGACAGGTCTGAGGAAGAGGACTCCGAGTAGTTTTAATTAATTTATATTGTTGTGGTGGATTTATCGCAATTCTTATGGGGTAGTCGCGATATTTTGGCACTTTCGCTTGTTTGGCACTTTCGTTATACATGCACGTTACACAAAAACAATTCACATCACAGTATGAGCCTGGAACAATTCTAAGCAGTGTTGCCCGAATACCGCTCTGAGTACTACTCGAGCATCCTAGAGAGTACTCAAAATTGAAGCTCGAGTACCGGTATTCGAATACCGGTACTAGAATACCGTGAGTAGTACTCGCATATAAAATAGAATTTGACTGTATTTACTATTCTAACTCTCATTATCTGCATCGTCGCCTTGTGATATAATACCCCATTTCCGTAAGCAAAGTAGATATCTAAGTGTAGACGGTGATAATCTGTTCCGTTTCTTTGTGATAATATCACCGCCAACACTAAATACTCATTCAGAGTCCGCTGAGGTAGCTGGAATAGCTAGGTGGTCCTTTGCTATAGAAGCAATCAACGGATATTGGAATTACTTACTCTGCCAATATTTGAGATTATCTGTGTTCCTACCAACCATCAGCTCCTTCATCCATCGCTTCCATTCTGGCTCAGTATCGTGATGGCTTTGCGATACGCATAGCTCATCTTCTGAGTCTATATCGATACTCATAGCTTGCTGCACTGGATCTAGATCCTCATCTTCGATACTATTAATAATGTTTGCTGCTCGAATATCAGACTCGCGGCCTGAATATCAGTAGAAGCAGTCCTGCCACTGTGCCTTTGCCCTGTTCTTTTTGATCCATTGTGTACTGTCTTTCCATATGATATTGAAAATGTTGAAACTATACCGAGGATCACAAATTGTAGCAATCGTAGAGTGACTCTGTGTCATACTGACATTCGTTGCACTCAGTTTGCTATCAAACTCAAGAGCAAACTTAGAAATCTCCTCCTCAAACCTACAAGTCACTATACATATTTTGGCTTATCACACCAACAACAAGAGCAATACTACTCAACGATTGCTACAACCATCTATGATTCATTACACGTCATCGCTCCTTAGTTACTGGGCCGATATTACCACATAGCATATCTGTACAACCCTCTATGATTCATTACATGACATCACTCATAATACCACATGACATATCTCTACCAACTAGAGGCCTAGGAGCATGAACGATAGCTCTAAAAGCTCCTACGAACCTCTATGATTCATTACATGTCATCGCTCTTTAGTTACCCACAAGATTGGTTAAGTTATGACATAATTTGTCTATGACATAATTTGTCTATGACATAATTTGTCTATAGGGGTACTCTGACCTTGGACCTCCTTTTACTTCCTATAGGCTACGAACCTAGGAGATGGTTCTATGGGATTCTCTTACGTCGACTACAGTTACCAAGCCTGGTTAGTCATGGAAAGTCTTGGAAAATGAGAGAACTACACTCCTTTATGTAATGGTGGGTGCACCAGATGTGAGAATCTAGCCACCCAAGGAAGGGATGAATTTACTAAGACAACACACTGTCTTAGGAAACAGAGCCAAAGGGTTGTAGCTTAGACTATTCCACAACGCAGCAATCAGGTGTGTGATGTAGTGAAGTGGTTCAGACAAGTTGCAACAAATGTTGAGTCTGGGAACTCAGGGGTAAGTCAAAGGTTAACACCTCACTGACTTTTCAGAAACAAGGAGTAACAAGATGAATGCTTGGAAGCTTGGAAAAGACGTGGAAGTATGTGATAGTCGATTTACTGTATTGTCTGCTTGCCCTTTCTTAAGGAAAGGGCAATCCTATTTATGCTAAAGGAATGTAGTTTCTCTCATTTTCCAAGACTTTCCATGACTTACCAGGCTTGGTAACTGTAGTCGACGTAAGAGAATCCCATAGAACCATCTCTTAGGTTCGTAGCCTATAGGAAGTAAAAGGAGGTCCAAGGTCAGAGTACCCCTATAGACAAATTATGTCATAGACAAATTATGTCATAACTTAACCAATCTTGTGGGTAACTAAAGAGCGATGACATGTAATGAATCATAGAGGTTCGTAGGAGCTTTTAGAGCTATCGTTCATGCTCCTAGGCCTCTAGTTGGTAGAGATATGTCATGTGGTAGTATGAGTGATGTCATGTAATGAATCATAGAGGGTTGTACAGATATGCTATGTGGTAATATCGGCCCAGTAACTAAGGAGCGATGACGTGTAATGAATCATAGATGGTTGTAGCAATCGTTGAGTAG
Source organism: Pseudogymnoascus destructans (assembly GCF_001641265.1). Classification (NCBI taxonomy): domain Eukaryota; kingdom Fungi; phylum Ascomycota; class Leotiomycetes; order Thelebolales; family Thelebolaceae; genus Pseudogymnoascus; species Pseudogymnoascus destructans. The sequence goes on along the minus strand of NW_020167562.1, from coordinate 43,790 downwards.
TATTGCTCTTGTTGTTGGTGTGATAAGCCAAAATATGTATAGTGACTTGTAGGTTTGAGGAGGAGATTTCTAAGTTTGCTCTTGAGTTTGATAGCAAACTGAGTGCAATGAATATCAGTATGACAGTATTCCTCTACCCTTTCGTCAGGCGTTGCCTTTAAGGAAGCTAAAGTAGGTTGAATAGCAATGTTGATAATATGCCCAATACAGTGTACGTCTCCTGCTTTCAGTGTAAAATCCCATGGTTGTTTCAGGGTAATAGGTTGCGCCAATGCCAGTTTCTCATATTCTAATAGCATAGTTGTATTCGTAGATGCATTATCTCTTGTAACTGTAAAGATCGCAGGTGTAATACTATAATCGTCCGTTACATGTATCATCTGTTCGGCAAGGTATTCGCCAGAGTGGATTGGCTCCTGAAGGTGTATAACGTCAAGTATAGTATTTCTCATTTACCAATTATCATTTATCCAGTGTACTGTAACTGCTGAGTACTCAGAATTGTTTCGAGCAAGTATCTGTAGTTATTGCAAGTCGTCCACCACTTATAATATGTTGTTGTAATTCTACTTGAAGCCGTGCTTTATGATAGCAGAATAGACGATATAGATCCTGTCTGATCGTAGTTCTACTAACTGTCAAAACTGTAGTGTTTAGATGATGAACTAATTGCCAGAATGAGTGGCTTTCCACAAGGTGTAGCGGTAGGTTATTTGATACCACAAAAGAGAGTACAAGCTCTCTATATTTCGACGAGCTTGGTTCATTACTGGGTGCTTAGCAGGGCTGGAAAAAAGCAGAAGCAGAAGCAGAAGCAGATGGTGTTAATGAGCTTCTAATTGAGGAGGATAGCTTCTCATATTCTGCATGCATGGATGGGTGCATCTTCTTAAGATGCTTCCAAAGATTACTCGTCATCTGGCTCTTTAGTAGCTGGCTCGGCATATAGCTACAATAGTTTGAAGGCATTGGTATTGGATTCTAGCAGGTATTTGTATCTAATAAAGTACGGTAGAATGACCCTTTCGAAAAGAGGATTGATGTAGAATCAGGTAATTGAACTCTTAGAGGCATATGCAGCATCGGAATAAGGGGCGGCAGCTCTAAAGCATCAGACTGATACTCAGCCGGCACTGGCGACAGAGAAGAGCCACTCATTTTCACAGTCAGGAAGTAATACGGAACGCTCAAGTGGAAGAAAGCTTCAATTATCTAATTCTATTCTACGCCCAGTTACCCCTCATTGCCAAGGGCTTGGCAGTATTCAGAGTATTCAGAGTAGTACTCGGCAAGTCCCTGAGTAGTCAAAAATATCACCCGAGTACTACTCACGGCGAGTACTACTCGGGCAACACTGATTCTAAGACGCCTTCTAGATACTCTAAATTACTCATATAGACCTAGAACCCCTCTAAGGAGTCGATAAGGGGCCACTAGGAAAGCTGCACAACCTCATTGTTTATATTCGCCGTAGCACACAGTGAATTCAACGATTTCGTACACAAAGGCTTGAATTTAATCAGGGACAATTCTACTAGATGGAACTCTTGGTTAAGATGATTGACTGCGCCTTGGATACACTATGACGCGAAGCTATTGATATCTTTGTAGCTAGAGACAAGTTAGAAAAGGACGCACTTTCAGAAACAGACTGGGGTTATTTGCAGAAGATTAGGGACTTTCTTCAGTATTTTGAGGACGCCACACTATCAACTGAAGGACACGTAGGCACATTAGACCATGTTTTACCTACTATGGACTTACTATTAGAGCAGTTTGAGGCCGCAAAGATACAATATCAAGAGGATAGATACATGGCCCCATGTTGCAACTCTGGTTGGGCTAAACTAGACAAGTACTATGCTCTTACAGGTAGAACCCCAGTCTATATAGCAACAACAGTGCTGTGCCCAGCATTCAAATGGGAGTACTTCAAGTCTACTTGGGAGGATGTGTGGATCACTAGAGGAAAGGTTAAGATGCAGGAATTCTGGGAAGAGAAATACAAGTCCAAAGCTATTGTTCTTCCTCCACAAGCAAACACAAAAACAACGGTGCAGTATCAGGCTTGGAGAAGGAAGAAAGCCAGGGTACAGACAGAGGTAGATGAGTATGCTAGGTATCTTCAAGCTCCCATCTTGTCAGAGGTCAAAGATTGTCATGACACTCCTTCGATATTTGTGTCATAACCCTTTGATTTGCTTTAGTCTCTAGTACTTATTTCACTATGTCATTCACTTCACCTGCTTCACTCACTTCGCTCACTTCGCTTCACTTGCTGACCTAGATCAGCCCAAATGTTGACTACTGGCTTAGGCTCTCTTGTTATTGGCTCGCTTCACTAGGGCTCGGTTAATTATTGCCTTCGCTTATTTGGCACTAGGGATTTTTAATGTTATATAAGCACTTATTGCTCATGTCTCTTATTGATCTTTAGCTAGCAAATTATACACTACTTGGCCTTCTTGCAATTCCTCCTGCTTCAACTTACTTTGCATTCCCTTACTTCGAGTCGAACCACTTGGCCAACCTGTTAGTCTCACCACTTGACCCCTGTGGTATAAAGTATATGCTTTGGAGCCTGAACTACTATAGAACCTACGCAGCGGCTAATGTATCCTAATCTTTCTTTAATGGCCATTGATATTCTTTCAATTCCAGCTGTGTCAGCAGAACCAGAAAGTCTATTTTTAGGTGTGTTGCTCACAGTTACTGATAGAAGGAATAACTTGGAGGCAGAGACTATCGAGGCTACAGAGTGTTTGAAATCTTGGATGTAATTTATATAGAAACTGTCAGTTTATTAGTCAGTTTCACAGTCCGTCCAGTTTGACCACATAAATATACAGTCCAGTCCAGTTTACTCAATATTTAAACAGTCCAGTCCAGTTTAAGGCCTTGGACGGACTATTTGTACTATTACCCACACTGCTGATGTACCCATGCATAATGTAGTGTTGGCTATGGGATGGCATGGGACTGCCATATCGTTTTATCCACAACGGTGCATCTACTATCCACTCCCTCAATTGGCGGATGATGACTAAAATGTTGCAGATGTCGGTAATATTCAAGATACCTGAAATATCCAAAATATGCAGCCAAATTTCGATAGGGAGAGTTATTTGGCAACTTCCTTCTGAATCTGAGTTATCTCTAGGCTTAGGCCTAGTCAGACTAGGCATTGCTGCTGGTAGTGCAGAGATCCGAGTCTCAATGTCATGAAGATCGTGGTTTGCATCTGTTGGTGCCAACTGGGGTTTTGCCACTTTCAGTAAGCTGGGCCTGCCACGTGATATAGAAGCCGACATACTGTGATATCCCGAGCGTGAACCAACTTGCTTGAATTCAATGGGGCTACGGACTTTACTTATGCCATCATCCGGAAGCTATTCTACCGTAGGAAACTACACCAGTACACAGGTTTCAGGCTGTTGGTGCCTTATTATGCCTGATTCTTGGAGCCAGATTCACATGGTGTTAGTAGGTATCACGTGCAGATAGGCGCGCCTAATCTGCACATGATACCTACTAACCTTTAGAAAGCGGCTGTCAGTTAGTGTTGAGCGGATCATATCCGGATCTGATCCTGAGCCCTCACGGGTCAGATCATGATCCGTCTAAGGTCTGACGGATAGATACGGGTTATATCCCGATCTTCAGGATAATGAAGCTTAAAATATACAAATAGAATAGATAAAATAACTATATAACTACTCTTCCCCCTTCTCATCAGCGTCTTCAGCTTCACTTTCTTCAACCTCTAGTATATGACCCCAATCTCGTAAACAGAGTAAATATTGAAGCGTTTCAGGAGAGAGCCTGTTCCTCTTCTTCATAAGAATATCAGCTCCATTACTAAAGACCCGTTCTGATGGAGCTGATGTTGCAGAAATTGCCAAATTGTCTCGAGCAATTGCAGCTATAATTGGATATTGATATTGCTTTGCTGCCCAATATTTAAGGATATCTGTTGTTGGACCTGGCCGGAGCTCAACAAGCCAGCGCTTCCATTCCGGTTCTTGATAAATGCTGTGAGAAATGTATAAACATCATCAGAGTCAGGTTCTGTAGGCAATTGTGGTAATTCCGCCTCAGCTTCATTTTTCTCCTCATCAAGATAGTATTGGCGGTCTCTATATTGAATAAAGACGTCGTGAAACTGCTGCTTAACTCTATTCCGTTTGACTTCTTCAGTACTGCTTGGCCAAAGACTGTTAAATACGATAAGATTCATACGTGGATCGCAAATTATAGCTACCCCTGAATGACTCCATCATTGATTTGTAGCAAGCGTATACATTAAGCTTCTTATGAGCAGCGATACTTGCTAGGCCAATTGTTGATGATATACTGACTTCTTTCTGTAAAGCCTCGAGCTTCTTTATCATCTTTAGATACTGAGGAATTGCGAAGTTAAGCATTGGATATAAGCTTGCTTGTAGCTTTTGTGACGGCTTAACAAATATATAGAAGAAATTCTAAAGAGCGTGGAGCATTATCCAATCCTCTGGTGTAAGGGTGATATCTCTCATACTTAAATCCATTTTCTGAGTAGCACAGATCGCTGTAATTGGCATCTGTAACTTAAGGACTGTTGAAACCATTTCGTATGTTGAGTTCCACCAGACTCGCATATCGAGTGATAGTTGTAGCTTCTTAAGACCAGCTGCAATAGTCTGCTTTTGAATAGCATCTTTTCATTGCCTTCGATTACTGGAATCTGCGCAACTCCTTGCTCAGCAGGGGCTGCCTTTAAAGCCTAACGAGCATCTTGAACAGCGATATTAATTATTGATATCTGGCCTCCTCTCTTGATATGAGAATGGAGCTCAAGTTGTAGTTTGCCTCCGTGATATGAGAACTGACACTGTAGTTCTCAGTGTAGTGTACAAGCTGATATTGATATAGTTGTCAGGCTTAAGAATTGAACTAATTCACGGAACCAATAGCTTTCAATAAGGCATATCAATAGGTTATTTGACACAATAAACTGTAGTAATAGCTCCTTATACTTTGAAGGATTACCAGATTGCTTTGGTAGGGCTGATGGGCATGGGTTGAAGAATGACGATGTAGTACTTGATGCACTAGACGACTGTCTATTCTCATTTTTAAGGGCATATGATACTATTGGATGCTTTAAAGAATAATGCCTCCATAGATTACCCGTCGACGATTGCTTTAGTTCTTATGGCGGTAGTGAATATTCACAGCCTGGTTGTAGGCATATCATTTTTATAGTTGGAGGCCAAGTATCAAGTAATTCCTGACGATATAAGCCCTTTGTAAAGAGCTTCAACGACGTCGGTGGTAGTACTACCCTTGGATGTTGAAGTAGATTAATCGATACATCAACTGCTTCAACTGGAAGCTGAAGAGGGGTAGGTTGAGGCAGAAGATGTGGTAACGATAGCTCTTCCATTTGAGAATAGCTCTCATGGTCTGACGGCAAATCTGACAATTCCGAGTCGCTCATTAGAGCATTTTAGCAACTGTTGAACAGGCTGTTCAACACCCCCATATGTAGTTAGTATAGAAATATGAGAATTTAGTGCCATAATCCCTGTAAAAACCTTGCAATCCCGAGCTCCACTACTTCCTATTTAGGACTTAGGACTGTAGAGGCTTAACAGTTATCTGTTGAAGACTTACAGTGAGCCATAATCCTGTTGTAGTTGGAGTATTTATTAGTAATCTCCTTCAGGGGACGTCATGTACCGGTAGAGTTAGTAATAGAGTCGTATGTATGATTGTATTATATTAAATACAAGTAATAACTATGGCATTGCATACCAAACCTATTGAATTCCGGGCATACCAGCCTCGAACTTTACTTCCCAGTCGTCGGCAGCGCTCTGTCTTCGAAGACGATGATCTGGGTAGTCCACCTTTACCTGTTCAGCCTACAGTTGAGGCGCAATTCAATACCGAAAGGCCTAGAGGATCACAAGTCTCAAGCCAGCAGCGCATAGAGAGTTGCGACCCTCAAGGCTCTCAAGCAAAGATGACGCCCCTAACGAAGGACGAAGTACTGGTCCTCTTCCAACTTTGCAATCGAAACGCCGAAGCATTTCAACCAGGGAAGAAGACTGCATTCTGGTCTTATATACAGGCCTATTTCGAAAGGGAGACTGGTAAAGACCACAAGAGTCTCTACCGAGTAGTACAGCGGGAAATCGACAAGAGAAGGAAATACCTCGATGGGCTTGGGACTGCACAAACTGATAGCAAGTCGGAATTGACTGTCCAAACTGATAACTGGATTGGGGTTGTTACTGGGGAAAAGCGGATTGAAACACAGTGAAGTGAGGCAGCAAATACTGTTATCACTTCGTCGCAGCGAGCGCTCAATACTTGACACTTGTTATCCGTTGCTCTTGCTACAAAGCGGAGGCACCAGCAGACTTATCCTCAAAGTCGTAATAGATCCATTGGCCAGAGAGCACGAGTGTGCTCTGGCTTTGACTATCCTGATGACGAGGATATACTAGATGATTCTGCAGAAGAAAGGCAAAGTGAGAACGGCGCTGAGAGTGTTCACTCTATAGACTTGACTCCCCTGGAAACATCAACCCTACTACAAACACCAACGCCAGTACTACGAGGAACTTCAGCTCCTCGTGGCCGTTCAAGTAGTTGAGGAAGACACTGTCATAGACAGCCCTGAAATTTGTCACCGTCTCAGACTCAATTGCTCCTTGAAGAGCAATTAACACGGGCTTATGACCCAGTATTATCTGTCTTTGAGTCGTTCATGAGTATGGTGAAGGATCAGTATAGACAGAGTAATGCAAGAGGGCAGGGAGGGCAGCAGGAAAGTCAGAACGAGAACATTGATAATCCTATAATTACTTCGCGGTTACAGCAAGTCGATCATCAGATCCGGGAACTATAGGAAGGCCAAGCTAAATTGAAGCAAGGCCAAACTACAATAATATCTCTTCTTCAGCAGGCATTACATGGGCCTATCCGATGAAGCTTTCCACTTGAAAGTACGGATAGTAGTGAATATAACGGGGTAGAGGGTTGGATAGAGTCAACTAATACATATATATCCTAGCTAGTACAAAGAAGATGTTCCTCTACTGTTGGTGGAGGCACCAGAAACCTCGTTCCAATCAAGTTACCCCGTATACAAGTATAACAGTTCGTAAATAGTATCACAGCTTTAAAGTGAGCTGCTACAAGCTGCGACTGTGACTGTAGCCCTTTATCAAAAGCTGCGTACGTCCATAACTATTGCGTTAATCCAAAGGCATTTTCAACTGCAATTCTCACAGATGATAGAGAAGCATTAAACTGCTTCTCCTTAGAAGGAAGATATCGGTAGCCATGCGCACAAGTATACGGAGCCATAATTCATTCCGTACACCGGTAAGCTGGGTCTCCATATAGGTATAACTCCTGTTTACCATCCATAATATGCCGAATCCTTTCAACGCAGCCTGATTCCCCCCAAATACGCCAGTCGTTAGCTGGTCCATTATACGGCCCAATCAAGGATGATACAAGTCCATCAGGAGTTACAACAGCCTGGAAGTGCATTCCGTGCTTCTTCTTATATCCAGAATACCATAGCCGCTGGACTTCCGAGTCTCCTGCTGGTCGGCAAAACCCTTGGAATGTACCATCGACAAACCCCCATATTTGGCTACAGCCACCGCTATCTGCTATAGCCTCTTCAAAGCTTAGTAGCTTGTTGTATGTAAGGTATGGGTGCCATTCTACTAAGCCTTCAAATTCGTGTACCAAGTGACCCATTACGTCGTTAAAGACTATTGAAAGCCATGCCTGAGACCGTCCAAAAAGGTCAACACAGATTGTCCAACGCCCTGGATACGCAAGATGGGCCAAGACTACGCAAAGAGCAGTCTCTGGGTCTGGGTTTACCTGCCTACTCCAGACTATTGTATGAAGCTTTAGCAGTGGCACAAGCCGAGCTATTTCGTCAATGGAAAATCTGTTAACTGTGAGTAATAAGAACCATATAGAGTTATAACCTAAAAGCCTACTGGAATTTATGAGCTACCCATCCAGGAGTATGGCTACCCCATGCCCGTAAGCTCCAGTTGAACTTATCATACTCGTAAGTAAGTCGAGTCTATGGGCGTTGAGTTGTATATAACTGTCGTAAGAGCCACCGATGGTATTGACGACGGCGATTATGCCGAATAACCAGAACAGTAGCACAAGTAGCAATCGCAATCAGTTCTAGGTCTTTGGTATTAGACATTAGATCTAATTACTATAACTACCTCTGAATTGAAGTAATATAGTAGCTACGTTGCAAAAGATATTTTATAACGAAAGTGGTGGTCAAATAGGGGTAATTTGCAGTGGTGGCAGTCACAAAAGGGTACATTTACATATATATCTGTATGGCAATAGACATACCGCGATGTATCTTTTTCCGGTTGCGACCACCTCTCCCCCTACCCGCCCAGTTCCAAAGCACTTACTAAAGTAGAAAAATTTATCAAAGGCCAGTATTCTACAGAGGGAACAAAGGGCTCTAGTCACATAGGGGACTACAAAGGGAACGCCTTATGGGGTATGGCCGGAATGGGGAATTACATACAATTTACTAGTAATTTCCCTCGTCATGTCATAGGTGAACTCACGAAAATCATGAAGATCACAACTTTTCAAAGCCTCGATTCCAACTCATTTTAGAATTGCCTATTTAGGCCTTACAGTGGACTACAGTAAGCACTAAACAGGGTTATGTATGCTCTAATACTAATATATTCTAGGTCAGCTTGGCATGGCCTGATCAGGCAATGTAAAGCCAGAGCCTGTCGGAGACTGCTAAAACACTCTATTTTTACTATAATCATTACGATGGTATTTGAACTGATATTACAGAATCAATTCTACGTCTACTATGTGGCCTTGGCAACTCTTGGCAACTTTTGCAATATCTGTAAGATCCGGATATATCCTCGGATCGTACGGATAGATCATAATTATGGCGGATAGGATATATCCAGATCAGTATCCGGATCAGCTCGGGTCATCCACGATCCGTGCTGAACACTGCTGTCAGAAAGGTTCAGCTTTTGGCCCGGCCCATGCTGATCAAGCCTCGCAGGCCCCTCTCTAAATTGAGGGGCTGCGTATCCATGGATCTATCTAATATACGAAGTTGTGGACTACTGCGATCTCTTGTAATGGAGTATCTCACATGTGAGGTAACAAATATAATTCGCTCTCTTGAGTTTGACCAATTACTTGAGCAAGGGGGGCCTTTCTCCAGAGATCTTGTACATATGATGATGAAGCGCATCGGATAAGGTCTAATTCTAAATTGATCATCTCTATGTCTTCAAATTTGCATGGCAGAGCCCAGCATGACAATGCAGACCATTGGCTATGTGAGCCTTCGTTGGCACTGTCATATCAAATCTACACTATCATTCTCATAGCTCAAGTTTGATTTTATGGAGCTCATAATTGTAGTTGTGACAGCTATTGAGATGCTCCCATATCGCTTCACCAGATCCAAAGCTTCTGTGATCTTTACCAGCCTTAGTCCCGCAATCAAAGCAATACCAAATGTGCCCAGGGTTAGCAATTCGAGTAGACTCATGAGTTTGAAACCAAACTCAACTCATTGAGTTGAGTTTAGACCTGTACTCAAACTCAAACTCACCAACTAGAGTAGACTCATGAGTTAATGAGTTAGAAAATGAATTTAACCTATTTAGGTATATACATCACCTAATTATGACTAAGTTGCAATAAGATAAGATAGGATAAGATAAATTACTGATGTAATTGCTTATAGATGCTTATAAATTAGCAAGTCAGAGGTTAGCACCTCACTGACTTTTCAGAAACAAGGAGTAACAAGATCAATGCTTGGAAGCTTGGAAAAGACGTGGAAGTATGTGATAGTCGATTTACTGTATTGTCTGCTTGCCCTTTCTTAAGGAAGGCAATCCTATTTATGCTAAAGGAGTGTAGTTCTCTCATTTTCCAAGACTTTCCATGACTAACCAGGCTTGGTAACTGTAGTCGACATAAGAGAATTTCATAGAACCATCTCCTAGGTTCCTAGCCTATAGGAAGTGAAAAGGAGGTCCAAGGTCAGAGTACCTATAGACAAATTATGTCATAACTTAACCAATCTTGTGGGTAACTAAGGAGCGATGACGTGTAATGAATCATAGAGGGTTGTAGAAGCTTCTAGAGCTATCGTTCATGTTCCTAGGCCTCTAGTTGGTAGAGATATGCCATGTGGTAGTATTGGCCCACCCCCTTAAGGAGGGTATTTTCTTAATAACTTGTTCAATGAGTGTCCAAATGATATGCCGTGATGTATGTAGCATAAACAGATGTAGTAGAAGAGTTTGCAGCAATCGTTGAGTAGTATTGATCTTGTTGTTGGTGTGATAAGCCAAGATATGTATGGTGACTTGTAGGTTTGAGGATCAGATTTCTAAGTTTGCTCTTGAGTTTGATAGCAAACTGAGAGCAACGAATGTCAGTATGACAATTAAGGCCCGTATAGGCAGTCTTTAGAAACTTGCACAGCACTCCTAGAGGGAGCTCTAGGAGATTGTAGAGATGCATAAAGAGACCATTAAGAAGCAGAACATAGAACAAGGATTGTGTAATGAGAATGCTTGCCTTTGAGCATTACTAGGCATGGAATGATGAAGGAAAGGGGTATGGCAGGTGTTCTTAGGCGCTTATAGGCATAGGCAGATTAGGCCGGAGTTAGTGAGCTAGGGGTTAGAGTTGCATAGATTAGCACGTAGGCATTGTTTCTTAAGGGCATTATGTGGTAAGCAGAGTTATCCAGTTGGGAGGATCAAGGTGTTGGTTAGAACGGAAGGGGGGTGAGTGTATAGAAAACTAGATTAGTCATCACAAGATTGTGTAGAGCCAGCTTACCTTTATGCTTGCTACCTCTATAAGTTGACCAATAGGAGCCATTACTTCTACAACAGCTTCGGCCGTAACGCAACGAGCGCTCAATCGTTCGGTGTGTGCATATTTGGCATTGCATTGAAGCGTACGGGCTACAGCTTCAATTCACCATCGGATTTTGATATTGAGGCTCAACTGCAATCTACGGGAGCGTGGGGCATCACGTCTTGGTTCGGTACGAAAGAGGGTTAGGGCTTAGTCATGGGTGTGGCTGAAAACACGATTCAGATTCCTCATCGTGATTCCCGGCACAGAATACGGGTTCTACACGTAAACCCTCTACTTTTCGGGCTGTAGAAGAGGGGCTACAGTACTAGAAACACCGGGTTTCAGAGGGCTTTAGTAGCCCCTTAAAATAGAGCTACTATAATTGGCTTACTAGAACCGAAGAGGTTGTAGTAGGCGGCCAGCTCTAAGAACACGACCTACGGGCTATTCGGCGCTAGGTTGAGGAGTCGAAGAAGCGGGCAAGCTGAAGCCGGGCCAAGCTTCAGTTCGGAGGTGAGCTCCAAGCTGCTCACGCTCACGAGCTTCGGGCCTAGAAAGCCGAGCTTCAAGCCTAGAAGCTTGCAACCAAAGAAGCCCGGGTAGCCCGCTAGGCTAGAACCAGGCTAATAACCAGCTCAAAAGAGCTGGGGTTGAGGCCCGGAGGGCAGAGCGCCTCTAGAAAAAGAGGATAAAAGCTCTTCTTCGAGCTGGCAACCCAATTCCTCTAGAGGATCGGGACCCAATTCGGGACTCAGAAGCTGCTGAGAGTGAGTGCGTGAGTGAGCGTGGTAGTGAGTGTGGGAGTGAGTGTGGGAGTGAGCGTGGGAGTGAGCGTGGGAGTGATGAAGTGATAATTTCTTACAATGATTGGTTTATGTACCTTTACATACAAATTACTATGTAGTGGTACTTATAGCCTACATATTGCGAAACCGCGCACATCGCTTCCGCTCATTTACCTTGAGCGAAGCGAAAATTTGGTCACGACGAGTATCGCTTTTCGGCAAGGTTAAAATCAGTCACTGACGAATCCCCGCTGTTACTTTAATATGTCAGCAAAGCAACACCCCCTCCCATAGATCTACAAACAAAGTTCCGCCTTACCAGACCTAATCTTGATGACAACTGTATCCAAAACGTCGGAGAGTCATCACCTTCAAATGGCTGCCTCATGACTTCCACCTGCCTTCCACTTCAGTGGCGTGCTCCTCGGCTTAACCGAGGCGGGATCTCGGCGGTCACCTTGTGGGGTAAGCAACGCGGGGCGGGGTAACCACCCGCCGACGCGAATCTGATGTACTCTTAAAAGGCCAGCTTCTTGTGTTGTAAATCCATACTCATAAATAACTTAACATGTCCTCTCTAGACGAACAATTCCAGCAAGCGTGCGCAGCGGGAGATCTCCCCGGTGTTGTCCTATTAGCCAGCGATACAACAGGTGAGTGAAATGAAAAACCCGGTTCACATGCTAAACTCCAACTAACTGCCCCACGACAGGGAAATTCAAGTATGAAAAAGCCTTTGGGATGAAGTCCCCAGGGGAGAAGATTGACATCAACGCAACCTTCATCCTGGCCTCCTGCACAAAACTCATGACCACCATCGCGGCCATGCAGTGCGTTGAGCGGGGGGAGATCCAATTAGACGACGATGTATCAACAGTCTTGACGGAATTAAAGGATATCCAGATCCTCACCGGCTTCAATGAAGAGACAAATGAACCTATTCTCACGCCCGCCAAGAACAAAATAACTCTCCGGTAACCCTCCCCCCCATCTCATACTTCCACCCCCAACTCACTCTAACACCCAAACCAGCCACCTCCTAACCCACACTGCCGGCCTCGGCTACTACGGCATGAACCCTCTCCTCGCCCGCCTCTTTAAAACCCTCGCCCCGCCCCGCGCCGGCGACGCCACCTCCCCAATCATCCAACGCATCAGCTCCCCCCTCCTCTTCGAGCCCGGCACAAGCTGGGAATACGGCACCGGGCTCGACTGGGCCGGCGTGCTGGTCATGCGCCTCACCAACACCTCACTGGAAGCGTACATGCAGTCGCACATCTGGGATCCCCTAGGAATCAAAAACATAACCTTCCACCAGGAGCTGAAGCCCGAGGTGAGGCGGAGACTGGTCACCATGACCAAGCGCGGGGCGCGGAAGAAGGTATGGAGTAAACCCTCCACCGGCGGGGAAAAAATCGAATGGACAGACGATAAAGTGTACGAAGACCCCTGCAAGGACGAATTCGGCGGCGGCGGCGCAATCGGGTCTGCAGTCGAGTATCTCAAGATCCTCACCTCGATATGCGCCTCCGACGGAAAGTTGTTGAAGGGTACGACGATCGATGAGATGTTCACCCCCCAACTCCCCCCCGGTGGTCGGCGCGCACTAACTATCCACAACGACGCACTCGCCGAGACCGAAACCTTCACGAGCCGGAAATCCGGAACGAAGCTGAATTTCGGACTCGGTGGGCTCCTCGTGCTCAGCGATGATGAGGGGACGGGGTTGAAAGCGGGGACGATGACGTGGAGCGGGTTGCCGAATTTGTTGTGGACGATTGATCGGAGGAGTGGGTTGAGTTTGTTTTATGCGGAGAATGTGATTCCGTTTGGGGATCATAGGAGTCATCGGATGCAGCAGATGTTTGAGAGGGAGGTGTATGGGTTGGCGGCGCCGTCAGGTTCGAAGTTGTGAGGTTGGGGTGGGGCGTCTGTGTCCTGAGATGGGCGAGGTGTTATCTGTCAGATTATTCAGTTGTTTTAGAATACACGGTAAACCAGAAAGGTATGAAGACGAGAACAAATAAAGAATCTCAGGAATGCGTAGATTTGGTATAAAGTCGACAGAAATCTCAACCTCCCATCACTCATCTCATTATTTCTCATACGATCTTCTCTCGCTGGCTCCAACAAACCGACAGACGAATATAAATAAACCCCTCTCCCTCCTTTCATCCTTTCTCCATCCCAAGAATACACCACCGAACCCTAAATCCCAACCCTATCACATTACATTAGAACACAACACCAAAATCAAGCCAAAACGACATTGCTAAAAAAAATCCCGCTCAAGAAACCAAAAAGGGGGGGGGGGTATAGTATAACCTAAACTACTGTAAGTGTTTCTTTCTTTTTTTCTCTCTAAAGCAACCAAAAAATCCCCCCATCCCACTCCATTCCGTCGAAAGATGTATTCACATCGCGTCTCGTACAGGGCTTTTCCAAAAATCCGTTCATCGCATCGCAGCCCGTATTCATCCCTTCATATCCAATAAATTCATCTGGTCCGCATCCGCATTAACCATGCTCCATCTCCTCCCATACGTTCCCCCTTGACTCCAACTCCCCGCACACAAAAAGTCACCCTCAACTCTCCTCCCTAACCCCCTCCAACCCCCCCCCCCCCCCATCCCCCCAATTCCTGCACGCTTCCAACCCCCTCCTCACACCACCCACACGCCTCGCCCACATAGACTCCACAGCACTCCTCGTAGTCCACGCGCGCTGGCTCCCAATCACACCCACAGCCTGGAGGACAGCCTTGCGGCTATCGCGTCCAAACACCGCGGGATGGTGGATCCACTCCAGGCTACCCTCGAGTTCCGCGTCGAGGGCAGCGACGACAGCTGGGTCGATGCCCGCTGCTGTCGCGGGGCCGACGCCTTGCTCGCGCTCGCGCGGGATAGGGAGGGCTGCCGAGGGCGGCGGTTGCGGGGGTGGGAGGTGCGCGATGGACGCGGTTGGGGAGAGAGAAGGCGGGGACGATTTGCCCTCCTGGATCCTGCTACTCCTGCCCTGTCCGGGCAAGGGGAGGATGGGAAGTGCGCCAGTAGGAGGTGGCGGCGGGATGGGTGGGAGGCCGCCCTTGGCGAGACCCTTGAGTATGGAGCGTGTCTCGGTGAGGAGGTGGGCAGCGCTGTCGTGTTGGGCGCGGGCGACGAGGGAGAGGGCGCGGGTGAGCATGTCTGCTGTGAGGAGCTCCATGCGGCGCTGGACGACGGAGGGGTGAGGCGGGATGTGTGGGGTTGGTGGAGATGCCGATTTCTTCGATGGAGGTAGCATGGTGATTGCCAGCAATGAAGGGCGGGGGAGGTGGGTGGTGGTGTTGGGACGTAATAGATCACCCCACGCTAGATCGGCTTGGATGAGCGGGACCTCCTCGACAGAGAGGGCGCGCGGGGATGTGTCTTCGAGCGGGCCGGAGAGCGCTTCGAGGTTCGACATGATGGTCTCCCATGGGTCGGATGGGGGATGGTCAGGTGACGCAGCGTCGGGGGTAATAACGAGCTGGACGAGGACGTCGCGCTTGTCACCGAAGCGGAGATCACCAAGGCAGGCCTCTGCATCGCGGCCCGAGGCGCGGCGGGTCACGGAGAGGGCGCCACTGATCTTGACGAACTTGGCAGGGGAACCCTCAGGGAGGCGAAGGCGCAGCTTGACGTTCTGGTGCGCGGTTGTCTGGAGGGAACCGAGGCAGCCAGCGAGGCACTCGCGGAGCATCATCCAGTCCTTCACGTACGTGTACTGCGCCTTGGTGCGCGTGGACAGCTCGATCATGGTATCTGGCTTGTGCGTCATGCCCAGGCCGAAGGAGTGGATTGCGATTCTATGGGGTAAGTTAGTACGGGTGATCACGTTTTTGATTCCCTGGGAACTTACTTGGCCGCCTCGGCGCGGGACGCCACGAAATCCACGCTATCCGTATCCGACGTCGACGCGTCGCTGATGAGCAGGATCGTGGCGATGGGGTTATTGTTTTTCCGCTGCATCAGCAGATCCATTGCGACGTTTGCGCCTTCCACCACATCGGCGCGGTGCAGCTTCTGGCCCACCGGCTTGATCTGGGAGAGGACGTTTGACCATCCGCTCCACGTCTTCGTTGTCATACCCACCAAGGGCACACCGCCACCGCCCGAGCCAAAGGTTACGAGACCCATGCGGTCGCGCTCGCACAGGCTCTGGACCATGTAGTTGAGTGCGTCGCGCACAAGAGAGATCTTGACGCCCTGCATGGAGGACGAGACGGGGACCACGACCACGATGTCAACTGGAACGTGGATGGGGTCGGAGAGGCGCACGGAGCGGTGGTTGGTGTACTCGGTGGGTGCCGTTGTAGCGGATCTTGTTGCATACGAAGACGAATGCAGGGAGGAGTCGCGCTTCGAGCTCGGAAGTGTCCTGCGCCAGTCTTCCTCTTCCGCCTCCGACGCAGCATCCTGGTCGTAATCAGCGCCATTTCTGGATGCCGCCTCTGGGGGGTGGAGGTCCTGCAGCGCCTGCTGCCACATGCGGAGCTGGGTGAGGTTGTCGAACTGGAGGTGGAATTGCGGAAGCTCAGCGACGGAGAGGCTGAGGGTGAGGGTGTTCTCCTCGAGCGGCCTGGGATTCGACGCCGGGGTGAGATTAGATGATGTTATGCGCTGGGTCATGCCCAGGGTCTCGCCCGCTGCTGTCTGCGTGACGCCGTCAAGGTGCTTCCGGATGAGGATGGAGCCCTTGAGCGTGCACCGGCTCGCCCTCCTCCCATTCCCCTCGTCGCTCCACTGCTGCAGGGGTGTGGCCTTCTTCTCCTTGACGCAGATGAGCATCTCCGAGAAGAGATAACACTCCAGCTCCTGCCACTGCACCTTATCCTTCCCCACGCGTATCGTGCCGTATAGTCGTAATTTGCCAAACCTGTATCATCAGCATACTGCCCATATCAAAACCCGCGTCACCTTACTCACCTTGAAAAGTCCAGACTGTGCCAGTTCTCCACACGACTCCGCAGGCTCTCGGTCATCTCCTCCAGCACCTCCGGCGACTCGTACGGGTAGAAGCGCGGCACCGTCTTCACAGGCGATGGCGGCCTCGCATACCGCTCCTCCTCGCGCAGCTTGGGCATCGGCGGTATGCGCACATCCTCCGGATCCGGCCTCCAGTTATTATCTGGCACCTCGATGGTGATGAGGCAGGCGAGGGTCTGCTGGGCTCGCGAGCGGTTGAGGGTGGGAAACTCGGAACGGATGGAGACGAGGGGAGGTGGGATGGGATTGCGGCTAGAGCGCGGGCTGACGACGCCCGTCTCCACGGACTGGACGTCGTAGTCATGGCGCCGTGAGGGCGCGACGCTCTGTGATGTATCGGGGTATCCATTGGATCCTGTCGCCTCGCTGTCTGATCGGCGGTGGGCCCCGTTCGACGAGGGATACCGCTCTGGTTCCCTGCCGTCTCGGTCACGTTCCCTCTCACGTCCATCCCGATCTCGTCCGTCTCGGTGCCCGGAGGCGCTCTCCCTCCCATTCCGTGACTGGGTATCGCGTTCGCGGTCGTGATTTGGTCGGGCGCCGGATTCGTAGCTTGGTGGACGCACCGTCTGGCTGTCCCACGGTGTCGGGGTCGGGGCGGCCGAGCCGCGTTCGCTGACAGATACTGAGCGCACCATACTACTTAGCTTTTCTGCATGCAAAGAACCAATATCAGCAGGTGGCAAGGCGAACAAACCGTGGTCGAAACCCTTACCAATATCTAAGACGTTTCCGCCGCGGCTCGTGTCGAGGCCGAGGGGCGCATTGCAGGTCGGGCAATACCGCGAGTCGAACTGCTTCATGTACTCGTAAAAGCAGGCGCCGTGGGAGACGTGGGCGCAGGAGAACTGCAGGATGCGCTCACCGCGCAGGGTGTGCTCCAGCGGCTCCTCGCACACGGCGCACTCGCTCCCCACAAACGTCCGCTCCCGCCGCGTGCGGCTCCGATCTGTATCCAGCATGCCCGTCATGGCGCCTCGGGAGAGGGTCGTCGTCGAATTGTTCGCGCAGGAGTTGCTGCTGCTGCCGGAGCTCTTCTCCGAGGGGCTCGTATCGAGCGACGCCGGTCGGCGGGGGCGCAGAGCGGGCGCTGTCCTCGCCGTGACGGAGGTATCTGGGCAGGTTTTTTAGCGTGTCTTCTTCGCCACTCGCAAAAAGCGCAAATGAATTGGCACGCGCGCGTCGCCGGTTGAGGGGTCGAGGGAAGGTAGCAGTGTTCTCGTCTGGCGGGTGACGAGTGGTTCTGCTAGAGAGCAGCCAAGATGGTAAAAAGGGTACTAACTCTTCTTTGGGTAGGCCTCGGCGGCGCCAGGCCCCCGGACGATCCTGTCTCTGGCGGCGATGTGTTTCGGCCTGAGCAGGCCGAGATGGACCAATTGGCGAGAGACGTGGTCGGTATCGTCCTGCTTTTCCCTGGATGATGAAGAGTGAGCGACGGCCGGGTCGTTCTGGTAGTTGGGGAGTCGAGCGAGGGCGAGCGGCGAAAAGATGGCGGGACGATTCGACATGGGCGTGTTCCGAGTGGGAGCTGCTGTGGTATGTGGACCCAACACACGGCGCTCTTGACGGCGCTCTGCACGGCGCTCTTTTGAGGCGTTGCACACACGAGCGAAGGGGTTCAGGAGGGACAGCGAGCGTTTGAGAAGAGAGAATGAGGGGGATGTTTCGGAGGACTATAGCAAAGTATAGTGGTGCTTCGGGGATGAATTGGGGATAAGTGACGAAGTTTGAACGGAGAGTTGGGATGGATTGAGAAGGGATGGGCGGAAGTGGGGTGCGGCGGAGCCAAGAGGGTGGTTTTTTTTGGGGGGGGGGGTGATTGGACAGGTGGGGGAAGGGGGGGTGATTGGACAGGTGGGGGAAGGGGGGGTGATTGGACAGGTGGGGGAGGAAGGGGGGGAAGGGGGGAAGTGGGGAAGGGGGGAAGGTGGGAGAGTGGAGAATAGGAGGGTTATGATGGATAGGGCGGCGGGTGGAGGGGAGGGAAAGGAAGGGAAGGGGAGGGAAGGGCGGTATCGGAAGGAGCGAACAGGAAACACGATAGTACGGGGGGGAATGTACTGTTTCACCAGACATGGTATGGGTGTGAGTCTAAGGCTAACCCACCCACTCCTATCTAACCTCCCCACCTGTTCTATCTCCACACCTCCCCACTCTTCGACACCCCTCCCCCCCTTTCCACACCCCTCTCCCCCTTTCACACCCCTCCCCCTTCCCACACCCCTCCCTCTCCCCCTTCCCACACCCCTTCCACCCATTCCCACACCCACCACCCTACCCGTGAAGTCAAACTAGAGACGCTCCACTATGCTTCACTATGCTTCACTATGCTTCACTATGCTTCACTATGCTTCACTTCATGCTTCACTTCACTTCACCACGCTTCACTATGCTTCACTATGCTTCACCACGCTTCACTATGCTTTACCACGCTGCCACGGTAGCCTATACTCTACGCATAAGGCTCCATGTACTGTAAGGAATGTGAGGGAGCCCTAAACGGCCTAACATACATTCCTTGGACACTCGTCTAGACAAAAACAGAACGGCCGACATGCACAGCAACGCACCTGCTAGGAACGACATTCAATATCACACCACACTACAGCGCATCGGGACCATAGCGCATCGGGACCACAGCGCATCGGCACCACAGCGCATCGACACCACAACCCGCCCCCCCACGCCCAGCCTACGCGCTATACAAGAGCTGATAAATATGACCGGTCGCCTACATCCCACTCACTTTACATTCCACCATCATCCGCCCCGTACTACAGTCAGTCATAATCCATTAAGTCGATACGCGTTTACCTAATATTTCTGATATCTCAGATATATTTTGCAGGATCCATCCTTTTTACATACAAACCCTGATATACATGATATCGTGCCTTTTCTTTAGATTATCGACTTATACTAACCTCTTCACTTTCTAGTACCTCTAAAGAAGCTTAATTCGATGACTCTCGACTAACGACGTACTCTCTAGCGCTAGCACTACGAACAATGCCCTTAACCTTCATAGAAAGCTTACATCGTATGGTTCTGAGACTAACACTAGACTCAAGTTAGCTAATCTACTGTCTCTAAATCTCTTAGCACTTGATTTGCCTACCTTGACAGCACCCTACAAGCAGACGATTAAGAAGCTTAACGACGACAACGTGGCGCTACTTAGCCATAGCTAGAAGCTATCCTTTTCGACTAGCAGAAGCTTATTAAACGACGAGGAGGGGTTATAACAGGTGAGGTTTTGTAAGAGAAGGCAAAGTAGATCTAGGCACAATTACCATAACATGAAGGTGAAACAGTCCTAGAGTTTCGTGTTACGGCTAAGTGCTAGTGCTATGGCTAGCGCTTACGGCTGCAACCTCACGTGATGGATAACATTGGATATCATGAATATTATGTTATCCATGTTATCCACGGATATCCCTTTGGCATGATGCCACTATATAGGTAGATAGTATTTCCTTAGATAGGAGCTTCGTGCTCAACTCAATATAGTATTCTTTACAATACTGTAATGTGTTACTTGGAAAGCCTTTGTGTCTGATCCCCTGCCTCCTCTGTCAAGTCAACCTTACTCAAGAAACCTCTGTGTCTTCTATCGTTTAGAAGTTAGCGTTACATTTAGCTTAGGGTAGGTCATAAGGTTTCGACAATGGTATAAGATTCTTATTTAAGTTTAACATAGTAAAGCTAGATTAGTTCTAGCTATAGTAGAGGAAGAGATGCAAGCAATTCAAACAGTAGCAGGGGAATACTTAGAGGAGGATATATATAACATAGACAAGATGGGACTATACTAGAAGATAACACCATTAAGGGGCTTTATAACAGTAGAGGGTGCTATAGGTCAGAAAAGAGAGAAGGTAAGAATATTAGTAGTTGTTTGTGTTAATTCAACTAGCATAGATCGATTTCCACTAACGTAACGTATGGGGTAGACGGACATATGGGGTAGTCGGACAAAAAGTTTATTCTACTCTAGTTGACCGAGTCCTACGTGCCACACACTCCTCCAATTCCAATTCTGGGTCGCTTGAATCGTTCTCTACCTCTTCCTCTTCAACTTCCTCGTCTACTTCTTCAATTGGCCGTTTGCGTGGCCTTCCACGTGGTCTTTTCTCGGTTGACTTCAACTCTGCCTCCCGGACAATTTTCAACACTTCCTCGGTACTGAATACAAATTCACCTTGCAACTTAATTCTCTTGCCCGTAGTTCTTTTCTTTCGTGTCTCAAGTATCTCTTTGTACTCTTTTACCTCCTTCCGAAGGATGCTGAGTTCAGCATTCTGACTTTCAACCAGCCTAGTCATTCTCTTGGCATAGCGTCGAGTTGGTGAAGCAGGAGAGTCACAAGTTGCCATACTTAAATTAAATACTAAATTTGCATGCCTTAGTTCAGTGTAACACTGACTTCTAAACGATAGAAGACACAGAGGTTCTCTTGCGTAAAGGTTTACTTATCAGAGGAGGCAGGGGATCAGACACAAAGGCTTCAAGTAACACGTTACTAGTATATAACAAATACTGTATTGAGTTGAGCACGAAGCTCCTATCTAAGGAAATACTATCTACTTATATAGTGGCGTCGTGCCTCATGGGTAATCTGGATAGTTGGCGGATAGCTAGATATTTAGGATAGTTCGTGGATAGCTCAACTATCCAATATCCACTAGTTTCTGCAACTATCCATTAGCCCCGTCACATGGCAGCCTACCCCGCTTCCCACTGTGACTCACACGTCACGTTACTAGGCCCTGGCCCTGTAACCATGACATCATGTTACTATAGCCGTAACATTCAGTTCCATCTGGAGGAGAACTTCGGAGTATTGAGAGATCCAGAGTAGTGATATTGGTTGAGTTTTGAGGAGTGCGAGGTGGTTCAGTTGGTGGAAGTGGAAGGTTAGCCAGAACTCTTTCTGGGAGAAAGGGTATTAAACCTGCTGCCCTCCACCCACTTCTAATGTTTTGAGGTATAAGACCCTTCTCTCAAATACACCGGAAGATTTCAACCCAGTGGGAGCGCTGGATTCGCTTTATTCCTGCTCGAGTATACCGATCTACTTCCTGAGCATGAAATCGCTTAAGAGGTCCATACACCCCAACATCAAGTGGTTGGAGTAGATGAGAGCAATGAGGCGGTAGAATAAGAAGGTCGATGTCATTCTCAATGCACAGTGCAATCATATCGCCAGTAATGTGACTAGAATGGCCATCCATAATCAACATTCGCGGGTGATTTCCAGACTTTTTGCATGACTCAGGCTCAAATACCTTCCGCAACCACTCAAATCCATGACTGTTTGAAGTCCAGCCACTATTACTTGTTGAGAAGTGCCAGTTTGTAGGGGTGTCCTTTGGAATCCAACTTGAATTGGTATTCTTAGCCTTGAATATAATCATAGGTGGTAAAGCACCACCGTCTGCATCAATGCATTCAAGTACAGTTATCCACTCCTGCTTCCCAGCTGTGACCTTCCAATTGGATTTCAAGGTAGAATCAACAATTATTCGCGTGGATT
Source organism: Pseudogymnoascus destructans (assembly GCF_001641265.1). NCBI lineage: Eukaryota > Fungi > Ascomycota > Leotiomycetes > Thelebolales > Thelebolaceae > Pseudogymnoascus > Pseudogymnoascus destructans. Next base: position 21,537 of record NW_020167562.1, on the reverse strand, counting down.
GAGTCTCTCCAACTGCAAAACCTGTCTCATCCATATTATAGATGTTGCATGGCTTGTACTTTCGCTCTTCAATTCGTGCTTTAAACACGTCAAACCAAGCTGAAATCTTTATAGGAGTGGCTTCTTTATGTCGTGCAGACTCTAGTTGTCTTGAGTAGACCCCTTTAAAGTTTGGATGTCGTTTTAAGAATCTATAGATCCATTCATGGCCTATGGGGGTAGGATTGGTCCGAAGAGTGGTTTGAGAAGACGTGATTTGGACGCGTCGTACGCGAATTTCTTCAGCCATTTCCTTGATCAACATAGGAGTTGCAGGAAAACCCGTGGCAGTGAGACGTGTAATCCATCGTGCTAGTGTATTTTCTTCTGCATTTGAGAGAGCTTGTTCAATTTCGTGAGCTACAGCACGCGTTTTCTTCCCAGACATCCTATCAGCAAGAGTTGACTTAGGAACTTCGAAGTGGTCTGCTGTAATGTTGGGTGCACCAGATATGAGAATCTAGCCACCCAAGGAAGGGATGATAAAAACAGAGAATAACAAGATCAATGCTTGAAGCTTGGAAAAGACGTAGAAGTATGTGCTAGTCGATTTACTGTATGGCCTGCTTGCCCTTTCTTAAGGAAAGGGCAATCCTATTTATGCCAAAGGAGTGTAGTTCTCTCATTTTCCATGACTTTCCATGACTAACCAGGCTTGGTAAATGTATTAGAAATCAAGTGCGACCCACAACTAGCTTGCTAATCATGTAGTGAACGTAAGAGAATCCCATAGAACCATCTCTTGGGTTCCTAGCCTATAGGAAGTGAAAAGGAGGTCCAAGGTCAGAGTACCTATAGATAAATTATGTCATAACTTAACCAATCTTGTGGGTAACTAAGGAGTGATGACGTGTAATGAATCATAGAGGGTTGTAGAAGCTTCTAGAGCTATCGTTCATGTTCCTAGGCCTCTAGTTGGTAGAGATATGCCATGTGGTAGTATTGGCCCACCCCCTTAAGGAGGAGATTTTCTTAATAACTTGTTCAATGAGTGTTCAAATGATATGCCGTGATGTATGTAGCATAAACAGATGTAGTAGAAGAGTTTGCAGCAATCGTTGAGTAGTATTGCTTCTGTTGTTGGTGTGATAAGCCAAGATATGTATGGTGACTTGTAGGTTTGAGGAGGAGATTTCTAAGTTTGCTCTTGAGTTTGATAGCAAACTGAGTGCAACGAATGTCAGTATGACATCTGCAGCAAGTCTAATTGATTTGAATTCCTTCAATTGGAGCGCAATGACAGCCTTTTGGATGTTGTCTTCAATCTGAGCACGACTGTATGGTTGTGGGATGTTCATGGTGGAAGGTATGAAGGTTCTGAGTTGGTAGTCGGGCATTTTTGTCCGACTACCCCATATGTCCGACTACCCCATACGTTACGTTATGGTTTATTCAGTGTGTAAGATAGTATATGGCCTGTATACTGCCAAGGAATACACATGCTAGCATAAAGCATGTACGTGATAGTTGCTCTACCAACATGATAATAACCTTAGTAACACAATGTTTATTTATCCCAAATTTTTTTATTTGGAACCTGCTTAGACTCTATGATGTTAGGAAAAGTGCTTGGCAGTATACGGGTTCATACTATTTAACATACTAGGTTTATTAGTAAGGCAAAGACACTATGAGCTCTTCGAAATGTTAAAGTCATAGTAATAGGAGGGGTTTAGAGATGGAATAAAAAGGCTTAGATGAATTAGTTTATTATAGCGGAATGGTTAAAGGCCTTCTATTTACTTAGGGTTAGGGTTATGATGCTATAGATCTCTTAAACTTCTTAAATCTAGTAGAGGAGGACATAGAGATGATGGAGGAGAGCATTAGGGAGCCTATAGTGTCATGACACTCCTTCGATATTTGTGTCACGACCCTTCGATTCGCTTTAGTCTCTAGTACTTATTTCACTATGTCATTCACTTCATCTGCTTCACTCACTTCGCTCACTTCGCTTCACTTGCTGACCTAGAGCAGCCCAAATGTTGACTACTGGCTTAGGCTCTCTTGTTATTGGCTTGCTGCACTAGGGCTCGCTTAGCTAGGGTTCGGTTAATTAGTGACTTCACTTATTTGGCACTAGGGATTTTACTGTTATATAAGCACTTATTGCTCATGTCTCTTATTGATCTTTAGCTAGCAAATTATATACTACTTGGCCTTCTTGCAATTCCTCCTGCTTCGACTTACTTTGCATTCCCTTACTTCGAGTCGAACCACTTGGCCAACCTGTTAGTCTCACCACTTGACCCCTGTGGTATAAAGTATATGCTTTGGAGCCTGAACTACTATACCTTGTCCTACTGCTTCGAGTATCGAAGTCTTCACATTATACTTCGAATACTTCTGCAGACTTGAAGGTCAGCCTCGGTTCGAACTGTCCTTACATATAGGGGAGGATATACTGCTAGAGCAGGTCATTGCACAATATATACTAGATTCTAAGGCTTAAGATGATGACGAGGATAAAGAGCTTAATCTACAGTCTATGCTAACCCTACAAGCTACACATTAAGCTGTACAACGTCTAATTAAGTTCATAGAATCTAGGAATAGTAGCACGAAGGAGGCAGTAGTGTATTTGCAGTCCTTGGAGAAGTTTGAGAGAGAGTTACGGCTTACAGTAGCCAATTCTAAGGCATAGGGAACCTTAGATGGCTGGTTTATGTAAATAGCCTCATTTTATATAGATGTCACATGAAATTCGATATCTTAATATTTACGATATTATTTACAGGAGCTGAGCTATCAACTTAAATGCGCCACCATCGATAGCCTGTCCTCTTCTCCCTTCTCGAACCCCTGCTACCACGTGTGGCAGGCCCACCAGTGGAAGAGCTGAGATGAGATGAGTAGCGCTAGTACCATGTTCATACCCAATCACACACACAGCGCCATACCAACCACCACCCGCACCAAGACAGACAGATACGAGGATGGGAGGACGGACAGATACTGCTGATGCCCACAAGGACCAACCGCCCTGGACCACCAAATCACCACTACTGTCTGTACCGTACCTCCAGTCCAGCCCATCTCAACCACCTAGCCAAACAGGCACGAACGACGCCGCCGCTGAAGATTCTACTGCACGTGTCGTGATACAGATGGATGTCACTCGGACGGCGTGTGCGTGTGCATGCGTGCACCAGAGCGAGCGTGCATATGCGCTAAGGCGGGAGCACCGATCATGTGCCAGATTCGGGAGCTGGAACCATATGGAAAGGGGGAGCGAGATGGGGGAAGATGTGCATGTTGGCTGTACTGGCAGTGGGATGCAGTAATGGTGGACCAGAGAGGTGGGTACGTCGATCCAAGCCAGGGTAGTGCTTCTGGAATGAACGGCCTCGGGAGGTTTGTTGGTCTTGATGCTGACGGAGGGGAGATGAAGTGTCATCGACCAAGCACCACGATCCAAAACTCAGCAATCACATAACGGCTTCGACACCACCACCTACCTGCCCTGACCTGGCCTGACCACACCGTGCGCACGCCTGGGCTCCGTCCATTGTGGCGTCGGAGGAGGGGAGGGGGTGTGAGCATTACCATCCACGCCCGTCCTAGTCCCCACCCCCATGTCCATCAATCATGGTGATCCCCAATGCCATGTCTCATCGCCGCATCGCTGTGGGGAGGGGGGCACAGTTTAAGGAGGTGGCTTTGTTGCGTGGCGAATAGAGAGATGGAGCGAGCGATGGACGGGTGCGGTGTTACGGCTATGGTAACATGACGTCATGGTTACAGGACCAGGGCCTAGTAACGTGACATGTGAGTACAGGGGGCAAACAGGGTAGGCTGCCATGTGACAGGGCTAATGGATAGTTGCAGAAACTAGTGGATATTGGATAGTTGAGCTATCCACGAACTATCCTAAATATCTAGCTATCTGCCAGCTATCTTACCCATGAGGCACGATGCCACTATATAAGTAGATAGTATTTCCTTAGATAGGAGGTTCATGCTTAACACAATATAGTATTCTTTACAATACTGTAACGTGTTACATGGAAAGCCTTTGTGTCTAATCCCCTGCCTCCTCTGTCAAGTCAACCTTACGCAAGAAACCTCTGTGTCTTCTATCGTTTAGAAGTCAGCGTTTTATGCGGCTGCTGGTCTGCGAGTCATTCGTCAGGCTCTCGCATGGACGGGGAGGTGTCATGTCATGGGATGGGATTGTTACGATGGTCATAGTGGTCATGATGCCAGTCCAGGAAAAGTAATCTAGATTGAATCTAAAGAGAGAAGAAGAAGAAGAAGGAAGGAAGGTGAGGCTATTCCTCATAACATACAGTTGTCTGCTTAGCAGTTGTAACCTTGGTGGCTAAGGCTACACCCGTAATCCCCATAACAACCGTAATAACCATAATAACCATAATAACCGTAACAACCGTAACAACCGTAACAAGCTGTGACAAGCTGTGAGCTGTAATCGTAACACTACCCCCCCCCCTAGTAAGATTGATCTCCTGATCAAGAGTAAGATCATTGTGGCTTCTGCAGGTATTTTCGGTGGAAAGCTTGTGTGAGTTCAGGTACATTGTTGAAGTTTGTAGCAGGATACCAACTGTTGTCTAGTGGGTGGTTCTTCCATGCTGCCATATAGAACAGCTTCTTCCATAGGAGTTTAGAATCTAGGATTTCTTTAACTTCCCATTCAAGTTCATCTTCTATAATGATTGGCAGGGGTAGTTCATGGTGCTGGCCTTGTAAAGCATCATCTGAGTCAAGTCGTAAGAGGTTGCTATGAAACACAGGGTGTATATTCATGCTTGGTGGTAGCTGGAGTCGGTATGCAACATTCCCAATTTGCTCAAGGATTTGAAATGGACCAACTTGCTTATGGTCAAGTTTCTTTGAGGGTCGTTGGGTTTTGATATTCCGAGTAGAAAGCCAGACTCGGTCTCCTATCTTATATCTTGGTGCTGGCTTCCTGTTTTGATTTGCAAAGTGCTCCATTCAGGTTTGTGAGAGGGCGATCTGGTCTTGTAGGAATTCCCAAATATCTTTCATGTTTTGAGCTATCTCCTTATGTTCTTGAAGGGCAGTTTGGAACGTGCTATGCTCTATATCAAAGCTCATTCTTGGCTCGAAACCCTTGTTTGCAAAAAATGGGCTAACTTTTGTTGAGTCTGATGGAAGGGCATTTGCTGTGAATTCAGCCATGCAAAGATATTCAACCCAGTTGTCTTGGAGATAGTTGACATGAGCCCGTAAATATCGCTCGAGTTCTGCATTAAACCTCTCAGTTTGCCTGTCCGTTTCTGGGTGGAAGGCTGTAGACAATTTGGTTGTAACTTTCCAAACTTTGCAGAGGCTTTTCCACACTACAGCTACAAACTGGGGCCCTCTGTCTGAGATGATGGAATTTGGTAAACCATGGTGTTTCCATACATGCTGGAGTAGTAACCTTGCTGTAGCTTCTGCTGTAGTGCCTTCTTTACCTGCAAAGCATGGGATAAAATGGCACTCTTTTGTAACTACAAGGATAGAATTGTTTCCTTCACATAATGGTAATCCTGTAATAAAATAGAGTGATATGTCCTTCCATGGTTGGCTTCCGATTAGGATTGGTTGTAGGAGTCCATTATATGCATCTCGGGTTGCTTTTGATCTCTTGCAGATATGGCAATTCTTTACATATTGAATGATAGTCTTGTCCATACGAGGCCAGTAGTACTGTCTCTTAATGATGCGAACCATTTTTCCAATTCCAGGGTGCCCCATTGTTGGCTGGTCATGAACTTCTTGTAGGAGTTTAACTTGGATGTCCTCTGGGATCCAAACTCGATTTTGGTAGAGTAAGAGTCCATTTCTCTCTTCGCAATGTGCTAAGGCTATACTTGGGCTATCTCGCTCGTTGTTCTGTAGTCTTCGGATTGTATCCTTGCATAATTCATCCTGGAGCTGTGCAGCTTGAATCTGGTCATGGATGCTTTGATCTTGTGGTAGGATTGGTGCAAGTTGAGCATCTTGTGCCTGCCCTTGACTTTTGAGTTCTAGCTGCTGTGCGAGATCCAGATGGAGTCTCTTAAGAGGTAATAGAGTTTGAAGCTGTTGTTTTTGACAGTCATCTTCTTCATTCCCTTCTGGTCTATCCCCTGGTCTTCGAGTTAATGCATCTGCTTTTCCGTTCTGCTTGCCAGGTCGATATATGATTTGGAAATTGTATCGAGAGAGGAATTCTGCCCATCGAGCTTGCCGCCTAGTAAGCTTTTTTGTGCTCATGAAATATTCAAGACTCTTGTGGTCTGACAAAACTTGTACTGGCATTGCTGTGCCCTCAACTTCTGGTCTCCATGCTTTGAAGCATCTAATGATGGCCAATAGCTCCTTGTCATAGATCTCGTAATTGCACTCAGCAGGTGTCATTTTCTTTGGCAAGAAGGCAATGGGGTGTAGTACTCCTTGGTCACCCTTCTGTGATAGAACTCCTGAGGATATATAGCCTGAGTGTAACGCTGACTTCTAAACGATAGAAGACACAGAGGTTTCTTGCGTAAGGTTGACTTGACAGAGGAGGCAGGGGATTAGACACAAAGGCTTTCCAAGTAACACGTTACAGTATTGTAAAGAATACTATATTGAGTTGAGCACGAAGCTCCTATCTAAGGAAATACTATCTACTTATATAGTGGCATCGTGCCTCATGGGTAAGATAGTTGGCAGATAGCTAGATATTTAGGATAGTTCGTGGATAGCTCAACTATCCAATATCCACTAGTTTCTGCAACTATCCATTAGCCCCGTCACATGGCAGCCTACCCCGCTTCCCACTGTGACTCACACGTCACGTTACTAGGCCCTGGGCCTGTAACCATGACATCATGTTACTATAGCCGTAACACTGAGGCGTCTGCTTCTACATACGCTGTTTTGTCCCGGTCGAAGTGTTGTAGCACAGGTGCTTCTGTAACAGTCTTTTTAATCAGCTCAAAGGCTGCCTGGCAGGCTTGGTTCGATTCAAATATTTGACCTTTCCTTGTGAGATTTACCAGTGGCTTCATAATAGTAGAGTAGCTTCTTATAAACCGCTGGTAGAACACACAGAACCCAATGAAGGCTTGTGTATCTCGGAGCAACCTTGGTGCTTTCCATTCAAGTATAGTTTGGACTTTTGCAGGGTCCATTCTCATGCCATAGATTCCAATGATAAGCCCTAGGAATTTTGTTTCTTGGACATAGAATTCACATTTTGCAATGTCTGCTTGTAGTCCAGCTTCGCGGAGCTTCTGTAAAACCATTTGCACATGCTGGGTATGCTCAGATCGATTTGCACTATAGATGAGGAGATCATCCATATATACTGTAACAAATTTGTTTATGTATTCCATAAGGGTTTTGTTCATATATCGCTGGAATGTTGCAGGGCCATTTGTAAGGCCAAAAGGGAGGACCTTGTACTTGTATGATCCAATCTCGTCTTAAAGGTAGTGAGATCTTCATCCTCTTTTGTTTGCATACGGATCCGATTAAATGCATGACGAATGTCAATCTTTGTAAGATATTTGGCGCCTGTGATCTGAGCCAATGTTTCATCGATGAGGGGTAGTGGGTATGAGTCTTTTCTTGTGGTGGCATTTAGCTTGCGGTAATCAACACAGAGAATCGAAGTCCGCCACCTGGTTTGCAGACGAAAAGGACAGGAGAGGCAAAGGGAGCTTTGCTAGCTTCAATAAATCCTTTCGACATATTGTCGTCAATATATTTCTTCACAAGATCAAGTTCCTCCTTTGACATGTTGTAAAGGGGCGCATGTCCTAATTTCGAATCTTGTTCTAAGACGATGAGGTGGTCGGCATATCGGTGAGGGGGGAGTTCATCTGCAGCCTGCTTTGAGAACACATCGAGATATTTATGGAACTCCTTTGGGAGGATCAGTTTTGGGTTGATTTCCTTCGCTTCCTCCTTTGCCTGTTCAGCGAGTATATTTTTAAATGATACTGCAAAAACCTTACCTCCCTTCTGCTTCCGAAGCATATTAAATGGTGCGGCGCCAATCATTGCGACAGTGCATGTGTTCTTGTTCTTATAAGGAGGTTGGAGGGCTGGCTTCCAAGATTTGTCATCTTGTATTTGCTTATTGACTTGGGGGCAATGTAGGTTTCGTATGTTGAGTATTCGTTGGTGTAGTGTGCTGGCAATGACCTTTAGTAAATATGACTTGGTCATTTACCATATCAAGTATAAGTCCATGTTGCTTCATCCAAGCCTTCCCAAGAATGACAGAATGTTTCCCAAGAGTGGTGATGAATAGAGAGCATAGACTTTCAACATGGTCTTGGACCTGTAGGCGAGGGTATATAGCATGAGTGATGGGAGGGGCTGCTGTTCCATCAAAGCCTTGAATAGGGCGTGGCTTTAAAAGCTCTACTGGTGATATGCCTTCTATCTCACAAATTCATTCTGCATCAACAGCATTCACAAAGTTTCCTCCAGTAGCTCCAGTATCGATAAGGGCTTGTGCTTTGATTTTTGATTTTCCTATCATACAAGTAACTATGAATAGAGTATCTGGATCTAATCCAAAGCTTGAGGAAGAAGTTACAATTCTGGCTGTCATGACACCTTCAGGGACGTCTTGTCTGAAGGTTATTCTTTTCCCGAAAGTGGAGCATCATAAGTGCTAACTTCGTGGACTTGAGCATTCTTGGTAGGACATTCATAAGCTCGGTGTCCAGTTTGCTGGCAATGAAAGCAGCGGCCTTCCTGCATTAGCTTCTCAGTTGCAGGGTTCTGATGTGGTGCACGGTATAGTCTTGGTGGTCTAAAGCTAGCAGGTGGGTTTGTAGTAGGCTGCTTATCCTTACTGTGAAAGTCTTGTGGCTTAAAGGCTTGCTGAATAACTCGAGGGACAGTGCGAGCGTCTTGGATTTGAAGTTGCTGGATATTCTGATCAATCAGTAAGCACTTTTGTGCAAAGGCATGAAGAGAGCTTGGATTTATCTCTGCTATTAAAGCAGTCTGCATCTTCGTATTAACCTTATGGCAGAGGTCATCAATGAGGGTCTCTTCTGAGTAATCCAGTTCAACAGTGAGTCTCTGAAACTCTGCCCAAAAGGTAGCAAAGTTATCCTTGTTTTAAGAGCTTTCTATATGCGCGTTGTGCAGTAAAGCGGCAGTCTGGATCACTGAAGACTCTGTCTAGGACTTCAAACATTTCCTCTACAGTTTGAAACTTGTTCTGAGTAGATCGAAGGCGTGGATTGATGTGAGAGGAGGCTTTGCCACCTAGTCTGCTTTGCACATAACCCATCTGAAGGGCTGGAGTAGGAAAATGGTCAAGGTTCGCCTCAAGCTTCATCTTTATCTTAATACTCCAATCATCATAAGCTGGCTCTATTCCCTCTGTAAGAGTAGGAGGGTCTGGGATCTTGGTGGATTTCTGGTGTGATTCTCTATTGCGAGTAGTGCTGCTTTTTGACTTCTCATTTTCAAGATATTTCACAACAGCAGCTTGTCCTGCCATTGTCTGCTCATGAGCTTGGATAACCTCTTGTAGCTGGCTGATATTGTCATCATATGTAGCCTTCTCCTCGACTCTTCTGGAGGGTAGTATTGTAGAGCTGGGTGACATGATCATAATCCTCCATCATCTGCTTTTGGATTTGAAGCGCAGCCTCTCTCTGGGCTTGGCTCCAGATGCTGACAACTGAGAGGTCTTTAAGCTCCCAAATGCGAAGAGTAGCTTGGTGTTCTGGATCCTCGAGTAGTGTTTCCCTTCTATTGTAGGTGTGGCTTTCTAAGCAGTCCTCATTGCTTGTAGTAGATTGGGTTTCTTGTCCTTGATCTTGACTCCTGTCACGGATGACATGTCCTTGTGCATCGCGTGCCATTATAGCAGGCTTCACTTCTTGTCCTTAGAATTGTCGAGGTCAGGATCTTCTTCTGACTTTGTCAGTATCAGGAACTAGACACGTATGTGGTGAAGGCCCTATTATGCAGTTGTCGGCCGTACGAGCCACTCAAGAGGAGCACACTTCTGTCACGGTTATATCCTTGTTGAGGGAGCATCACGGAAAGGTCTAATTCTGCTGATATAATGTTCTGGGTTCTGATGCTTGAGTGTGGTATTGAGTTGACTTGTAGTTTCTGGATTTGATGTTCTGGTGTTCTGGTTCTGGTTCTGGTTCAATGTGTAGTTCTGGAATCGATTTTGGCTGTATTTGTGTCTGGGTTTTCTGGTTCTGTATCTAGATCTAGTTCTTTGCTAAAGAGCAATGTCTTGGTCTGAGTTTCGATTTCTGGTTCTGGAGGTTCTGTTGCTCGAAGATTTGTGTTGGTGTCTGGTTTGAGGGTTCTGTTGCTCGAAGGTTTGTGCTGGTTTCTGGTTTCTTGCTCAGGAAGAGCTAATGAAGAAATGAGATTCAATCTTATGTTACGATGGTCATAGAGATCATGATGCCAGTCTAGGACCATCGTAACATAAGATTGAATCATACAGTTGTCTGCTTAGTGGTTGTAACCTTGGTGGCGAAGGCTACACCCGTAATCCCCATAACAACCATAACAACCATAACAAGCTGTGACAAGCTGTGAGCTGTTATTGTAACAGGGATGACTGTAATGGTGGGTGCACCAGATGTGAGAATCTTGCCACCCAAGGAAGGGATGAATTTACTAAGACAACACACTGTCTTAGAAAACAGAGCCAAAGGGTCGTAGCTTAGACTATTCCACAACGCAGCAATCAGGTGTGTGATGTAGTGAAGTGGTTCAGACAAGTTGCAACAAATGTTGAGTCTGGGAACTCAGGGGTAAGTCAGAGGTTAACACCTCACTGACTTTTCAGAAACAAGGAGTAACAAGATGAATGCTTGGAAGCTTGGAAAAGACGTGGAAGTATGTGATAGTCGATTTACTGTATTGTCTGCTTGCCCTTTCTTAAGGAAAGGGCAATCCTATTTATGCTAAAGGAGTGTAGTTTTCTCATTTTCCAAGACTTTCCATGATTACCAGGCTTGGTAACTGTAGTCGACGTAAGAGAATCCCATAGAACCATCTCTTAGGTTTGTAGCCTATAGGAAGTAAAAGGAGGTCCAAGGTCAGAGTACCCCTATAGACAAATTATGTCATAGACAAATTATGTCATAGACAAATTATGTCATAACTTAACCAATCTTGTGGGTAACTAAAGAGCGATGACATGTAATGAATCATAGAGGTTCGTAGGAGCTTTTAGAGCTATCGTTCATGCTCCTAGGCCTCTAGTTGGTAGAGATATGTCATGTGGTAGTATGAGTGATGTCATGTAATGAATCATAGATGGTTGTAGCAATCGTTGAGTAGTATTGCTCTTGTTGTTGGTGTGATAAGCCAAAATATGTATAGTGACTTGTAGGTGTGAGGAGGAGATTTCCAAGTTTGCTCTTGAGTTTGATAGCAAACTGAGTGCAACGAATGTCAGTATGACAATGACGTGTGTGGATGGGATGGCATGTCTGAGCAGGGTGTGAGGGGTGGGAGAGGGGTGTCATAGGGGGTGGCTGGTAAAGTGCCGACTTGGGGGCCGGATGGGGGGCGGCAGGTGTTGGGGTGTGGCTCGATGGGTAGAAGGTGGGAATGGGGGTGGCAGGTAAGCGGCAGTGTCGGGAAGAGGGGAAGAGAGGATGCGGCGCTGGGTATGAGATCTTGGAGCGCACAGTAAGTTGATGGGGAGGAGGGTGATGGGTTGGTTGGATGGGGATAGGGGTAAGTGCAGTAGGTGCTTTCTTTCTTTCTGTCTGGTGTTCTTGCCAAGGGTGTTTTTTGAGAGCTCTTTTGCATTTGTTTTTTGTGTTGACATTGTCCCTGCGCGACGGGCAGACACTATCACCCATACTATAATATGCTCAGTCTGGCAAGAACAGTGATTGGTTGGCTTGGTGGAGCTAGTAGGTGCAGTGGGGCTTTCTTTTTTCGGTCTCGCCTTTATTAACAGAAGGGTTTTTCTCGTGGGCTCTCATGCCTTTTTTTCACGTCAACACTATTCCAGCCCGTATAGTCAGCCAGTATGGGACGGAAATGGGAAGAAAGGGAGAGAAAGGCTTGCGGGTTTGAGATAAGGAGATTTCTATAGTGTAAGGGGAGGGCAAGGTGTGATATCAATCAAGTCTTGATAGCAATATATTAGAATAAAATTCCTATATTGTATTACAATCATATAGCAGAAGACCATATTGCATTACAATCATATAACACTAATAAAGCTTAGCAATAACGTACATGTATAACGAACCGGCCAAACAAGCGAACCGGCCAATCCATTTTATACCTTAAATCACGAATTTCATAACTTAATATCTCAACAACCCTTTAATAATAAGTTATAAAAATATGTACTTAGCCTTTTATAAGCATTTAAAGTACTCTATTTGATTTTTAAAGCAATTAGTATTGTAGTTATTAAGATATTGAGTTTTAGCCCCCACTTTTGACCTAATTCTTAGTATCTTAATAACTACAATACTAATTGCTTTAAAAATCAAATAGAGTACTTTAAATGCTTATAAAAGGCTAAGTACATATTTTTATAACTTATTATTAAAGGGTTGTTGAGATATTAAGTTATGAAATTCGTGATTTAAGGTGTAAAATGGATTGGCCGGTTCGCTTGTTTGGCCGGTTTGTTATACATGTACGTTATAATATATTATAGTTATATATTAAAGAAAAGCAATATAAATCATATAATTAGTTTAATATAACGTACATGTATAGCGAAAGCGCCAAACAAGCGAAAGCGCCAAAATTATCTACCCTCATGACAAACATTGCGATAAATCTACCACAACATTAGAAATCAATTGAAACTACTCAGAGTCCTCTTCCTCAGAGGTGTCTATTACAATCTGACACGTGCGCGCATTGTGCCCAGTCTCACCACACTTGCCACAGTGACGGGCACGGGTTTCTTCCCTTGGCTTCCGACCACGGCTTGCCCTTATTTCCTGCTCTACCTGCTGCACAACATCCCTCTCATCCTGTAGCTCTTGCGCCCCTTGTTGACTAAGTGATCCTCCTTGCTGTAGTCGTGTTTTCCTAGCTCTCCGGCGCTTGCTTAGTACTTCATTTGCCTGTCGTAGGTTTTGGTTCTCTCCCTTTAGCAGTGCTAATTGATGCATTATTTGCGATGCACCCTTTGTAAACTGGTCAACAGCTGCATAGATTGAGGTTGGAGAGCTATTTTGATGGCGTGAAATCCGAGTTTTAATAAATGTAGACTGTGACATAGCTTCAATTGGGTTGTTTGGTGTCTGAGAAACCCAAGGTTGAGCAGTACCTGGGCGGGAGCTTGGAGGCGTTGGTGTCCTTAACTTAAGATCAAGTGTAGATATCACTCTCTCAGGGTCAAATGGAAGAAGCCCTGCCCCTCGGAACCCGCCTCAAATGTTACTTTCCGTCATTGTAGTGTTAAATGCAGTGTGGAAGGCAGGAAAGAAGTCATCCTTTGTAATATGAGAAATATGAGCCTGCATCATATCTTCAATTTGCCGACCATAGGCCTGCTTTAAACGGGCCGAAACAGCCAACATCAAGTGGCTGGAGTAGATGAGAAGAGTGAGCAGGCATACAAAGCGTAATAATGTTGTGTTCCTTGCAGTACTCCTCAAACTCATCTGAGTGGTGGCTCTCATGACCATCAAGGACTAACAAGCGATAACCACCAACACTCCGGGCCTTTGTATGCTTCTCAAAGTGCTGAATCCAATCCATGCCTCTCTCGTTTGTAGTCCAGCCATTTTCAGTAACAGAAATCACCCAATCGCTTGAAAATCCACTATTCTCATACCAAGATGTAAGGTGGTTTTTGCCTGCAACAATGATAAATGGTGGTACTGCCCAACCTTGAGAACTAACGCCTTGGATTACTGTAACCCATTCCCGATTACCAGGCTGTACCTTCTTTGCTTTTGCCCGCCCGTCTGAGCTTGTTACAACCATAGCAGTTGAGATAACGCCCATCATAAACCCAGTCTCATCAAAGTTGTAGATATCTGCTTCATCGATACCATATTTCGCAATTGTGTTACGCACAAGCTCAAACCAGCCATTAATAACTTCTGGATCTTCGCACTTAGCCCTCTGGTAGTCGTATTTGCGCTGAAAGCGTGTCTGGAGCTCTACACGCCGCTTAACAAAGTTTGAAGCCCAACGCGACCCAACGCGTGACGCGTCGCGTGTTGCAAGTAGTCGACTTGCCATATCTTCAACAACAGACAGCCGAGGAGGAAACCCTTTGGCAGCTAGGTCGAGTATATACTGAACAAGGACGGACTCTTCTAGGTTAGTTAATTTCCGTGAGTTGGCTTGGATATCGCGTCGTGAAGGTACACCATCTAGACGACGACCTAGCTTGCGGTGGTCCACAGAATAGATCCTAGCAGCAATTCGAAGGCGTAACTTTGGGTCGCTTTGCATAGCCTGGATAGCTAGCACTAATTGGCTTTCATCGTTTTTATGGGGCATGTTTTGTTGTTGAGGAATTTAACATTTAGTTGGGGGGTTTGGTCACCGCATCATTTGGCGCTTTCGCTTGTTTGGCGCTTTCGCTATACTCGGTGTTCCACCCACTCGCTTCGCTCGTAGGTGGCGACAGCAAGTTGTGCGTGCGACAGCAAGATGTGCGACACATAAAACGAAGAAAAAGACGCCTTATATATCAACTATATAACTATATAATTAAAACATAAAATCAATAGAACTACTATCACTATCGCTACTGCCACTATTGCTACTATCACTTTGATCCTTACTATACCGTAAAATGATCACTTTTGATTTCAACCCTTCCTTCTTCCGCTCTGCTACCCGCTTCCTCTCAACCTTACGCTCTTCAATTTCGATTTTACGTGCTTGCGCTTGTAGCTGCTTTACTACTTGGTCCGATTCCCTTGCTGCTCTTGCGTCTGCTTTTGCTTGCAACTTTGCTTTCTTCTCTTCCCGCATTTTCCGTGCATCTGATGCATATAACTGCCCTCCTTTCTGTAGTGATTTCCGTGCCCTTGCCTTTGCTGCCTTCTGCTCTACTGCACGTAGAGTCATAATATCTAGCTCGGTCTTATAGAGCTCTGCCCGGTGTAGAACAACTGTAGTTCCACGTGCAAATGATTGAAACCCTTCTCTTGAAGGCGATGAGAAAGCTTCCTCTGCTCTCTTCTGCCAATGTTCAACCGCTTGCACACTTTGCATAGTTGTTTTCGGTGTTGAGATAATATTATATGAAGCAAATGGCTCATAATCAGGTGTTTGATTCCGAGTCTCTTGTATCTTGTCAATTACAAGTGGAGGATTATATGGATATAGTCCTGTATTTCTCCAACCAGATTGAATTGTACGGACAGTTAGAGATTGCCGTCGGATTTGCGGGAGGTCTGAAAGGAACGTACGTAGCTTATACTCATAGTCGTAGCTACGTACTGCTTGATCAAGTGCCTTTTGATGAAAGTGTTTGCACTGCTTAAAAACCGCTACATCAAGAGGTTGTAATAGATGTGTTGTATGAGCAGGAAGGCAGCAAATAACAATGTTATGCTCTTCTGCTAATGTAAGAAAGCGCTCTGTTTTATGAGAGTCATGGCCGTCAAGTAATAAGAGGCGAGTATCATCTGGTGCCATATGCTCTGCAGATAGTTGGATAAAATGCATAAGGTATTGGATTGCAATGTCGTCGTTTGAATACCCGCTCTCATTTACAATAATGAGAGCATTTGGCTCAAGGTCATCATTGTACCATGAATCCATATGAAGTTTGCCAGGATAATGATAGCTTCTGCAAGTGCAGCACCACTTGCATTTACTGCCTCAATTACAGTAACAGAGAGCCGATTCTCAGGATTATCAACAGTCCACTGCTTTACACCGATTGGTACAATAACAGCCGTAGACTTATAACACCCAATCATATAGCCTGTCTCATCAACATTCCATAAATTATATGGCTTAATGTTATGTTTTGTAATAAGGGCGTTATATGTGAGAAAGAATTCCTCAAACACCTCTTTCTTTTGTGCTTGCTTCCGATGTGTATTTAACGTCTTCGTGTGAATTGTATGAAATTCGGGGTGTGCTTTTAGAAAGCGTTGTAGCCACCGTTGTGATGGTATCGTACGATTAGGTCGTAAGTCTGCAACTGCCCGTAGTATCATAGATCGGTTGGCAGGGACCCCGCGCTCAAGTTGGTCGTATATGAATTGACAGACCGCGGTCTCTTGCGATTGAGATAAGACTCGATTGCTACCTCCGTGGGGTAATTGAGGAGACGTAGTACTCGTAATACGACATCGGAGTGTCTCACGGTTGACATTGAATTTATTTGCAACCCAAGCAATTGTATATGTACTTGGTTGTTTTAAGAAGAACTGTTGGGCCTCATTAAGGCGAGCAATCATAGTAGGATCGTTATTTTGAGGCATTGTAGATACTACGTTATGAAGAATACTATTATTTTTTCTATATATCAAAATAGCGGTGTACGCACATCTTGCTGTCGCACGCACAACTTGCTGTCGCCACCTACGAGCGAAGCGAGTGGGTGGAACACCGAGTACATGTACGTTATTATTTACTACTTAGTAAGTGAATAATACTTATTCATAACCTCCTATGTAGAGTTAAAACATAGTCTAAGCATTAAATCATCCTTAAACATCTCTTTCCCCTTTTCTAATTACTTAAGAAGGAACTCTATAGGTAACAATACCTGTTCTAGTGTAGCTTCCTAGCCTTCTATGAACAATGTTGCTTTATAAAAGAAATAAAGGAAGTCATAGATATGCTGTAGTACTATCTAGTTGCTCTTAAGCAATTCATCTTAAGAAAGCCAAAATACTCTTTATGACAGTATATATTAATAGCGCTCTTTATCTTATTGTTAAGAGCATAATGAAGCATTAAATACCATGGGTTCCACTAAGCCTTGTTATCCTAAACAAGCCTTTTGCCATCCCTATAATTGTTAGAACTAACCCTATTGCATAGGGTCACGGTAAGCAAAGAGTGTTTGTGGAAGCAAATGGCATAGCAAACTGAGTGCAACGAATATCAGTATGACACCTTATATGCGTCAAACCACCCTTGTACGACTTGTTTTGTAACTCCACTCATCCTTTGCACTTCAATTTGTCTTCCTAGTCATACTTGTAGATGTGGATGTCGTTTAATAAAGTGTGGAACCTAATCTTGTCCTAATGGAAGGTGTGGTATAGGTTGAAATTGTTCGTGAAGTTGATTGTGAAGTTGGTCGTGTAAATTAAAAACCTGGCAATGGTCTGCTCGAACCTCTTCTGCAATTTCTCGTAGTATTCGGTGGCTAGGTGCATATCCGCTACTTGTTAGCTCTCTAATCCACTTTAAGAGTGTTTCTTCTTGCGTTTTTGATAATAGTTGTTGTTTTTGACGCGCTTCTACGCGTGTGTGGCCTCCATTCATACGACGACGGATAGATTGTTCTGGGAGGTCAAGTGTCAAGTGCTTTGGCAGCTGCGTACACTGACTTATATTGTTTGGAATGAATAGCTAATATAGCTTGATCTATTGCAATATTACGCTCTTGAGCCTCTACGCTCTTTCGACGTACCATAATGGAGTTGGGTAGGTAAGATGGTAAGTTTGATGGGGTGGTTCTAACCACCCCACTACCGCCAGTACGCCACGACTTACGTTAAGGCAAACAAGCCTCATAAACCTCCTTATACCTAACATACTTCATATGCCTCTCAAAAACACCCTCATCCGCCACCCTCGTCCACCACCCTCGCCAACTGCAACGACCCGCAATAAAGAAATCCGTATAACTCGGTCGCGCACCCAACACAAACGGCCCCTCCGCCTTATTCGTCCTCATCAGCTCACCCACCCTCATTCCCTCACAGACAGCCTTCCAGCTCTCCTCCTCCGCATCAAGCAATCCTCGAGCTTACGCCCTAGCGCCGCCTCGCGCGTGCGCCGGAAGTACTCCTGTGACCTGAGCGAGAGGATGTTGATCTCGCGCGGCACCACTGAGGCGCGGAACGTTGGGCCGACGACAGAGCGTGCCTGTAACTCGATGGTGCCGTCTAGCGAGGAGGTTAGAGGAGGGGGGTGGGGGGTATGTGGCCTCGAGGAACTTGGCGATGGGGTGGAGTCTATGATGTGCGTGTTGGTGGGTAGATGGTGGATGGCGGGGACATTGTGTTTTTTCTCTGGTGGGGGATTCGCCGGATATGAGGCCGCTGGGGTGCGTTAGAAGATATTTTTGGGTGTGGTTGGGGGATTTGAGGGAGGGGGGCGGGATGGATGAAGACAGCTGGAGGAGGGTGGAGGTTGAGAACGAAAGACGAATCCGCACATCTGGTGCGAGACTGATAATCTTGCCGTACTGGTGATGTGCTCCCGTCTTCTGGCTAAAGAGGAGAATCAAGGAGTGTACCCTTCGCAGGAGAGAATGCGGGAAGCCCTCGCTGCCGCAATGAAGCTCTATGCGCAACCTCAAGCTTCATTGGGGGGGTGTGGATTACATCTCTATCGAAGCATGGAAGTCGAGCATTCATTCCTGTTATATCGGCGATTAACCATAGAGCTGACAATTCGAGTGGGAGAATTAGATACGGCGAGTGAGATCCTGAGCGTGGCGTTGAGATTGGATGGGTTCGGCCGTTCCAGTGGCGCCAGTTTACAGTTTGTGCCTGGGATTTGCCACGTTCTACCCTTACTTGCTAAAGGTGGGAAGGAAAGCAACCCTTTTTGTATTGAGAAGCAAGATGCAGACACATTAGTTATGGATATCATCGGTGCGGTGGAATTGCGAGCGACGAAGGGGCGGCAGTGGTTGCCCAGGGCGGCTGGAGAGTCACAGGAGCGATCGATAGTGCAGGATCATAACGACACTTGTCATGATTTACAAGGTCTTGGCCAATATCTATCAAAGGATGTTGTACTCGGTAGAACCCCATATGATTGCTGGTAGTTCCATATTGGGATTAGTCCGATTTGGAGTAGTTTGATCACGTGTGACATATAGAAATTGGGCGTTCGCTTTTCAACTGTCAACGACGACTTTGAGCAACGTCGGTATGAATCAACCACGGCGCTTAGCTTTGAGTAACCTCTCAAGAAGTCGTGCATCTTTCCACAAAGTCACTTGATTGTCAAAAATGCTCTATGTTTCAGGAGTTTGCTTGCTGTCTCACAATTTTGCTACACCCCTTACTTCCCTTACTTCAGAACGGCATAGCAAAATGTGTCTTCTATCGTAAGTTTTTCTTTGTTCATTGGTCACACGGTGTAGATAGGTGCATAAACCAGGATGACGAAAATGCAAACACTCTTTGGCCTGTTCGAACAGAGCCGTGTCTCCCAAGTTGGGAAGCCTCTTTGCTGGCACAGCCATCACAGAGTGCTGAGATCCTGTGGCTGCTATTCATCTCGTAACACTGATGATGTGTGGTTGCGAGTTGATGTGGATATAAAGAGAGCACTGACTGGTGTGCAAATTGTACATTACCTTGCTTGTGGGGGTGGAAGATGATATCGTCTCTTTTGAATTGCGTCGTACTGCATTATTTCCGTTGTGTATCCGAAGCTCCCACGCAACTCATCAATAAGCAACTTCTGGTTGCGTAGAAGGCTGCTTCAAATTTCAACCATCGAAGATCAAAATATGGGCTCTCGATCTTGAAGATCAAGGTGTGTTCCATATGTCTGTCTAGAAACCTCAGTTTATACTTGTGGAATTTCAGGTTTGATGTTGCTACAATATGCTTCGAGTACTATATATGTATATCATTCTCATCCTGAGGCCTGGCAGGCACCCATTGTCCCCTCAGAAATCAGGTGTCACCAAGCTGACAAGCACCAGACTACCTATATATATCAAATCCAGTCGTCTTCCTCCCAGATAGCGGCACAGTGGCGCAGTAGAAGTACCACTGTCAGGACAGTCTGGCCTGGGTTTGGAAAGGTTACGGATTCGACAAATAAGCGCCAAAAAGCAAAATCACAAAACATGATTTTCTCCCTCATCAGATATCCAGAATCGCAGGAATCTGACGAGTCTTTTTGCATTTTTTTTAGTTCTCAAGAGCAGATGGGCCAGTCTTTGGCCCATTGGATTAATATTTCACATTTTAAGTAGTAAATTAATTCAATGGAATTTAATGAACTTGTAGATACAACATACTCGAATATTTAATTCCCCTAACTGTCATCATCGAAGTAAGCGTTAGCGTCTATCGGCACCCCACTCTTCCCAATCTAATCCTTCAGATCCTAATATCGTCAGCTAATCGATTGCTATTTCATTAGTACATAAGTCCCTACAAATAATACCATGTGAAAGAGTAATTTAAGGAGTCTTTATGTATAATTTTTATTCATGGCGGAATTAATTTGAGGATATAACCGTTGTTTGGTGGGGTTATTGTTTACCCACATTGGGCGCGTCAGAGGCTTATCGCGGGCCATGATAGGCGCTAAATTTATGGAACTTTCAACTTCAACAGAATCGGGAAATCGTGTCGCTTTGTGTTAATCTTGCAACCCGTGCAGATTTCACGCAATAATCTACTCAAATATCACCAGAATACCCCATATTGAGTATCCGGGAAGTTTTCGACGTCCGCAACTTACAATAGACCATGTTACCTCCAACCAGAGTCCAGATCAAGAGGAAGGCCACTGAGGATCCTGTGGAGATTTTGCGTAAGCTCGTACAAACAGAACCCAGTTGAAGGTTTCTGCTGACACTTGTATATATAGGTGTGCACGATGAACTTGCCAGGGGTCGAAATGCTGGCCAGTTTATATTCAAGCGACAACGAATCGTCCAGGGCTCGCGACCAAATGCATTCACCGTCGCGGACTCTGCGGGATATACATCTGCTCTAGAAAATGGCCCGAGAGCACCACAGGTTAAAACCAGCCAACCAGGGGATGAATTTAGAGACCAGCCGGGCCGAAACCTGAGCAACACCCAGCCTGCTGTCCCTCCGGAGACGCGGCACGTTACAATGAGACAGGATGAAGTTGGAGCTGTGCCACCCGCGAATAATAGAGGGCTCCGGACGTAGCACGATTACCTCGAGTAATTGCGGAACCCCGTCGCTTCCACCTGTCTCGAAAACTGGTGCATGGGGCGGGAAATAATAATGTTGAGCGTGCAAATGCAAGGAGAACACCTGGCAAGACAAAATATCGCGGTGTTTCGCGAACGCAAGGTTATTCCTGCAGCGGAGACCGGACCGCCTACGGAAACGAAACCCCCCGCCCCTTTGGATGTATCTAGGACGGAACCGCAAAACCGCATGACGAGCCAGGAGCCTGTCAAAGAGATCGGTAAAAAACCGAGTGTCTCCCTTCTGCGCCTTACGCCTGTCAATGCTGTCAAGCCCCGTAGAAACTCACCCGCTCCTCTCCGAGGTGCAAGGCTGCCATCTGGGGATATAATACCGTGGGATGCTAGTACGGAGAGACTTAATATGGAAATGCAAGCCTACACGCTTAGAGAAATCAGAAAGAACCTTGCCGACAGCAATGAGCCTCAAG